>NW_008580906.1:19414-37860 GCF_000691845.1 Merops nubicus | reverse complement strand
CCCCTTTGACAATCCCCCCTGCAATCCAAGCTACCCCCGCCCCCAACCCAGTACATTTTCTGAATTAAATATATCCTATGTATAAAGATTGTCTGCAAATGTTTTATACTAGTGATAAACATTTTCCACTGTTTCAGTATATCAGGTTTGTTATTGCGGTCAACTGCCGTTTTGCCATTTATTTGAACAGCACATATAATGGTCTGTGGCTATATCAGCAATTATATTTGTAGGTATCACAGACTATACTTTCAGAACACCAAAAAGCATGGATTTAAGAATTAATTAAAACATAATGTTATTTGTTATCATATTTGTAGTAGGAGGAATGACAAAATAAAAAGTAACTTGATTTCATGTTTTAGGGTGTAAAAAGACCTATACTAGGGATCAGGAAGGAACAGGCTGATGTTTTTAAACTGACAAGGTGTTTTAAAAGTAGGCATTTTTTGGGGGGGAAAGATGCCTTTTGTGGGCTAATGATAGCTTTAACTGGTTACAACTAGGTCTAGGTTCCTTCAATAATTCAAGATTGTTCATTCTTGCCAATAAAGTATACATAGTGTTAAGGTATCAACACTGTATTGCAAGAGAGATTGCAGGAGAATGAGAGTGCATTTAAATAAGTAAAGCCTAAACCAGTGCAGAATGAAGGATTTAATACAAGAAGTGAGAAGCAGAATCTCTAGGAAAGGAATTTGCATGAGTAGACCTCAACATGGCACTACCTTCTTCATGTTTAGTCATGCATGTCTTTCATTTATTTTTGACAAAGTGAAAAATAAGAACAAAGCCAAGACACTGGTGTCAACATTATTTTTTGGTGTAGACAAACACAAGCAAGTGGTAATAATATACTCTGTGGAGTCAGACAACAAAAAGTCATTTAATTAAGATTTTAAGAATTCTAATTGTGTGGTAATATATGATACGAAGTTCAGACAGTCAGAGAAGAGCATTAGGGAGGAAGTGGAACAAAAATCAAAAAGATGGTTCTAGTTACTTGTATGACAAGTAGTCAGTCTGGGCTAATCTCTTTTCCCTAAAACTCACAGGATACTCCTGGTAGATGTAAGTGGCTTTAGTTCACTGATATCCCTGATAGCAGCTTGTTAAAAATGAAAGAAAGAGCTTCTAAATCACTTCTTGAAAGAGATTATGGAAGTGTCAGATTTTGGAAGCATTAGTTCCACTGATGAGCACTTAACAGCTCTAAGTTCTATTGTCACGTTGGCCTTAAATAGAATTTCTTGCATGGGTTATGCCTAGTCTATTATACTGTACCCTAACTGAAGCTTTTCTAAGTAACAAGGAATGATCTCTTAGGTATAAGAATAGCTGTTTCCTGTAGTAAGAAGAAAGACAACACTGCAGATTGATTTGAAATGTAGAACACCATGGAATTTTCCTCAGTGACCTGACCTGACTAAATTTTTTTCACTAAGGCACTTTAGAAGAAGACTACCTTATTTTAAATAAACTTGTTTTGGTAGAACACTCGGCTGAATGTTACAGTTGTGGATTTTTGAATTTGAGCTGCTTCACAACATCTGGATATTTTGGGATATGTCAGTTTGGCTGAAATCCAAATCTGTCCTACAAAGAATTTTATTTTACCATATCAAATCTGAAGTTGTTAGTTGTGATGTTTTGGTTTTGTTTTGTTGTTTGTTTTGTTGTTGTTTTCTTTTTTTGTTGTTGGTTGGTTGGTTTGTTTTGGTTTTGTTTTTTCTTTGTTGCTGTTGTTAGCTATATTGGGGCAGAAGCCAAGGAATGTGTGGACAGTCTAGGGCTCCAGAGTAAGCATGGGCTGGCCACTCTACATGCGTTGTTTTCTGACAAACTGAGCACAGGTGGTACCATCTGCAGCCTACAGACAGGATGAAAAAGTGTCAAGAAGATAATTTTCACAGAGGTGGAAACATCTTTAAGAACAGTTTTAACCACAAGTTCAAGAACTAGCTGTGATCTCAAAAGCTGTTCAAATGAATCAAATTGCCTCAAACTCTGACAAATATTTTACAAACTAGCAACTGAGTAGTGTTTTCAGTAGGTGCCCATTTGGAATATGCACTTTTCATCAACCAAAAGGTTATTTTGTGGAGTGCTACACTCTAAATACATTTGTGTAGCTAACCTATCACCCTGCTGAGGTGCTGGATGACTGCTTTATAACAGATGTGGACATTTACTTTCCTTTGCAAAAATGGGCAATAACATCCTCAGTAATGGGCTCTTTAAAAACCAAATATGACATAAACCACTGTGCCCAATGTACGCTAAAAAAAAATATTTGAAGATGCAAACTACTGCAAATAGCTTCTCTAACAATTTGAATGATTTGATCTAGCACTTCTAATTTCCTGTAAGCCTGCCTAAATAATGGAAGAAAAAATGCTAAAGCTCAGTTATTACCAAAAAAGATGGTGAATCTCATTGCACTTATTTTATAAGATGTTTTTGGGTTTTATTTCTGGAGTTTGAATTCCTTGTGGAAGAAATGTGTTGTAGTGGGTTAGTCATTCATTACCCAATAATTAGGAAAACCTTAGCATTTCAGGAAAATGCTTTAGCATGAGAAATGTGTATAAAAGCAACAATATCTTTTGTCTTATTGACCTATCTTTTGCTATCCTCTGGCATTGACTTTCAGGCTCCTTAGTTTGGTATAAAGGAAAAAGACTGTGCTTTTCTTAGATAGCTCTAAAATTTGGGAACAACATTCCTGAGATTCTGAGCAATTATTTCAAGAAACTGAAGAAATGTATTTAAATGCTTGAGTACTTGATCTTGTTTCCAATGATACAAGTATTAGCACTCAAAGAGAAAATTTCCAAACCTTTGCATAACTAGCAAAACTGCAGTCCTCTTTTATTGTAATAGAAACTGAGACAAACTGACAGTGCTTTAGCTGTAAGTTTGATTAAACTTGATTCAGTTCTGTGCCTTAAACTATGAGACTATTTTTGCCACAATAGAGCACTAAAATCCAGTACTGAACATAGAGGTAGTGCTGTGGGAGGAACGAAATCTTAAAAGTCACCAAGATAAATGCATAGAATTATATGATGAAAAGAAATGTAAATTTCGGTGTCTTTTTTTTTCCCAAAAATTATTGATAGAAAAAAGGAGGCTTTACTGGGTTTGTGGTGCTCATGCCAAATGGAGGGATGCTCTTGGATAAATCTTTTTTCTAGAAGGTATGACATTCTGAGAAAGTTATCTATAAGCTTATAATTATTTCATTAAAACTGACTTCTAAAACTATTGATGATAACTTCCCAAGTAAATCCAAGAGAGGTGGATATTAGAATATTTTTTTCATTTCATCATGAAAATATATGAATATTGTATACTGTGCACACATATACACATAATGTTTATCTATTATGTATTAATAAACTCTATTTTTCCTATGAAAAATGCTGCAGTCAATGTTTGGGGAGGAATGTATAATCAAATTGCAGAATCACAAAGTCCTGGTGGAAAACCTTTTGCTTCATGGTGTTGTTACATACATCTGACAGTCACTGATCTGTAGCTCCTATAACAGACCCTTAACGTTGCCTCACCATTCATCGTGTCACACATGAACATCTGCCTTTGAACCCTGTTCTTGACTGGTTGAATTTATTCTATTGGGTTTTGGCCTCTCAAGGAAGAGAAAAAGGCTGACATTTTCAGTCAAGCATAATATAAAAATTTAAGCTGAAAGTAAGATGGTTCCACTTATGCCTTTTCTCTAATGAGGTGGCAAAAGCAACACATCTTCTGTTCCATTTTCTATAGCATTGCTGCATGTATACTGACATAAATTTTAAAAGCAAAGCATTTTATTGAAGCCAATAGATTTTCCATCACAACAGACTATACAGAGCTGCCATTTGACTAGTGTCTATGTGAGAGAGTGAGAAGGTGAAGGGAGGTGTAGAAAGAACAGCACTGATCAACTAGGCAGACAGGAGGAGAATATTTTTAAGAGTATAAAAACAGCCTTTCCATCAGTGACTGCGTAACTTCTGAACTACATCCTGATGGATCAAGCACTGTTTCCATCTTCTGTCAAATCCTCCTGAAGTGTCTCATATCATATTTGACTGTGAAAATAGCAGTACTGTATGTAGTTTGCCACAGTAACAGGGATGTGCTTGTAGACTTGCACACAGATACAAAGTTATCCCTAGACATGTAAAAGATTCAGTTGTTCCTGTATCTGACTGGTTTTTCTGTCCTTTTTTGAACCTATTAAGATTTTTTTTTTTTTTTAATTGCTTTGGGCCTTGTAAATATTGTTTGGTGAAATACCTTAATTTGCTAAAATGATTTTCGTAAGCTCAACATACAGTCTTCAACCTTCTTTAATTTCAGTAGACAGTCCCTTGAGTTTCCAACAGCCAGATTTCCAAACCATTTATTTGTTACTTACTTGTAAAGAACAGACATATCTACATTGTTCTAGAAATTGCTATAAATCAAGGACTGTCCCATCCAGCTGGAGTATCTCAGTGATCAGTAAAATAGTCTACATTGCAAACATGGAGAATAGTCTGCCCTCTACATTTCCACAGAAGGTAGTTTCAGCAATAACTGGGATGACAACACATCCTCTATACAGAGGCACCAATGAGCTCAGTTCATACCAGCTGCCTCTGGGATGAAAATCTGGTCCAGGATCCATGTTCTGTTCAGTTCTTAGTATTTCAAGGTAGACTTTGAGTTACGTGGTATGAATTAGTCCTGTGAGAACTGGGATAGTGAAAGTGAGTTATATTGTCAGCTACTGCAGAAGCATTAGAAGATCTGCTCATGACATAGGGAGTGGGATATAGGTGTACTATATTTTAGGCAGAGAATGCCCTTGAAAATCACAAAAGCTGTCAGCTCAAATGGGACAACATGCAGATTAGTTTTCCTGGTCTAGAATATAATGGTCTATATTGGTTTTACACCTTTTTGCTGGAACCATTAGTCTTTACCTTCTGACATCTTGCAGTCTAGTCAGACTTGAGATGGATCTGCTTCCATCCTTTCCTTATGTGAGCACAGCAAAAAGATCACAATAACTTTGAATATCTAAACTAGGTTTTCTTGGGATACAAAGAAGAATAAGTCTTTAAAGGGGATATGCAGTAATATTGTGTTCAGCGGATCAAAAACAAAAAAAACACACACAGGAAAAAAAATAAATGAAACAAACAAACAAAAACAACCAACCAACAAAAAAAAACAAACACAAAACCCTCTGAAAAAAAATTACACCCTCTGTCCTTTCTGGGGGTCATACAGGGTCATTCTACATTTAGTATGCACCGCTGGTTTCTTTATTGCAACATTATCTACTGTTGTGTGTTAACTCTAGCCAACGTCTGAATATTCAGACTCCCACTCTCTCCCCACTCCCCTGGGACAAGGAGAAAATAGAAGGAAAACAGGAAAACTTGCAGACTGAGATAAACACAATTTAATAGGTCTTCTGCTGACCACTTGCCCAACTAGGAAGGATATTATCATTAACAGGCACAACAACAGCCCTCCCTCCTTTACCACATTGTACATCAAAGATCCAACATGCCAGACCACTGGAGGGAGGAAGAAGTAAATACATTCACTCACAACACAGGATGTGCAGAAGGGAGAAAGCTGGCCAAGGAACCACGCTGAGAGAGATGGAATCAGCCAGGCAATGAGTGAAATTATGTAGTAGTTTCCCAGATAAAAATTCATGATCTTGCTCTGCCATCTTAGGAACTCCACTTCCTATGAAGAGTTGAGGAGCCCTTTCAATAACCAGAATCCACACAGAGACTCTGTAAACAGACCTCCCAACCCCACTGCAAGCAGTCAGCTCTTATAAAGGTGACTTCTTGACCCATCTCCAAGTTACTGTGGAAGGTGGGAACACCTGGTGGTGATCTCCTAATCAGTTCCCACCCACAGCTGGCCAGACCCTGGGTGAAAACCAATCAGGAGGGTCTTTCTTGCCTGTCTGTGGATGTCATCCATATGTCAACCCTCATTCAGGACTGGGGGTTTAACCCCAGCACTTCAATAGTTGAAGGAAAACCTTTGTCTACAAACAAAGAAAAGAAGGAATTTATTCATTACCTCTTCTCAGGAGGCAGATGTTTAGCTTCTTCCCAGAAAGTGAGGTCTCAGCATGTGTGATGGTGGTTTGGAAAGTTAAATGCTATTGTCATAAAGGCAATTGCTGTTAAGGCAATGCCAAAACAGAGAAACCAGAAATACTCCCAGCCAAGGGTGACTGTGGATCTGGCTTCCAACATAATCACATCTTATCCTGTTGCAAAAAATGGCTAATTTAATAAAATCAAGGACTACACCTTGTTTTCCTTCTTACTTCTAGCTTCCTGAGTAAATGGATGGCTGATCTGAGGATTAACGACCAATGATAATTTGGCTAGTCAGTTCTTTATTAATTTTTTTGAAGGATCTGTAACTTTTGTTTGGTCAGATGTAATAAATGTTCAGCTTGATTGGTGGAAGCAGTATTGTAATTTTTACCACCTTTGGCTCCACGCAGATGTCTCTGCCACAATAGGCGTATTGCCAGAGGACATTCCAAAGTACAGGAGAGACCCTTATGTTTCCTAAAAAATGTGTTTTGCCTCATCTCACCTTTACTAAAAGTTGATTCACTGCATTCAATTGAACAAGGACCTTACATTTTTTTGAAGTATTTTATATGAAGCTATAATTATAATTTGTGATTAATACTACCTACACTGGAAAGCTGCATGAGCATTTACAAAAAAGTTATGTATTAAGTAGCTATATCACATGTACTTATAGGATAATTTGACTGAGGGTGGAAAAAAAGGAAGAAAGGAGAGATGTAGGCTAAGAGTTCTCTGCCACTAGAGGGGTAGCTAAAGCGATTACATGGGAGTAATAACAGTTTATCTTCTAAGAGGTGACCCTGATGAGCACTAAATACTTGCAAATCCAGTTATTTACAAATCTTGGTCTCAGTAACAGGTAATTTTTGTTATCCTACTGAAAAAGCAGTATTCAATATATAACTGCTCCTCCCAACACACATGGGGAAAGGAGGAGAGGACATTTGAAAAATTATATATTTAATTTATCTCCATATTCTTTTTTCTATGAAGGATATGTAAAAGATAGGAAATGCACAGTTTCTGATTTTGCAATGGGTACAAGAGTGTTTGAAAAAATTTAAACTATTCTGTCTGTGATGCTTACTAAGATATTCTCCTTTGCAGAATTTGACCTCTGGGGACTCCAGAGCTGTGAAATCATGAACTGTAATTGATGCCATTCTGCCACCCCACTGCACTCACTGCTGTGGTGTTTTGAGTGGGGAAGCATAGCTATGCTATTTCTGACTTTTATTTTGCCAATACAACTTCTTGAGCACACAAAAATAACTCATTCTAGAATTTGTTAGCAAATGCCCTCCACAATATTGCTGAAATCCTTATAAAGTACATTTAAGTTGTCTTAAAATTTCTCTACCACTTCCAAACTTAGCAGCATGTTCTTTTGTTTTAATTTCATTTTGCTTTCAGGAAGAACATTGCTTCTGCAAATGTTTTGAACACCAGGGTTTTTGATTTCTCAAAGCTGGATGTATCTAGTAAATTCTATTCTATTCTATTCTATGAACTATTCTGTGGCCTGCTTCTAAATAATGGAAAACACCTCTACAGAGAAAGATAATTCAAATGTAAGCCCAGATTGCATATGAAAAAATAGTGAAAAGGAAGTTCTCTCATACAGTAAATATTTGTTGAAATGATCTTTAAACAAGTTTGCAATAGATGCACTATGATTAATTATTCTATATCACAGTGGACTACTCGTTAAATCTTTCATAATCATGGAATGTTTCATAGAATTATAGAATGTTTGGGCTGGAAGGGACCTCCAAAGGTCACCTAGTCCATCCCCCTCCTCTAAGCAAAGACATCTCCAACTAAATAAAACTACTCAGAGCCTCATCAAGCCTGGCCTTGGATGTCCCCAGGGATGGGGCCTCCACCACCTGTCTGGGCAACCTATTCCAGAGATCTATCACCCTTCATATTGAAGAACTTTTTCCTAATGTCTAACCTAAATCCACCCTTTTCCAGCCCAAAGCCAAACCCCTGTGAATAGACACTCCCATGCTCTCCTGCAGGCCTCTTTAAGGTACTGGAAGGTCACTATAAGGTCCCCCCAGAGCCTCCTCTTCTCCTGGCTGAACAACCCCAACTCTTTCAGCCTGTCCTCATAGGAGAGCTGCTCCAGCCCTCTAATAATTTTTGTGGCTCTTCTCTGGACACGTTCCAACAGCTCCACATCCTTCTTGTACTGGGGGCTCCAGAGCTGGGCACAGGACTCCAGGCGGGGTCTCACCAGGGCAGAGCAGAGCAGCAGGATCACCCCTCTCCATCTGCTGGCCACGCTTCTTTTGATGCAGCCCAGGATGTGATTTGCCTTCTGAGCTGCTGCTGCACATTGGTGGCTCATGTCCAGCTTCTCATTTACTAGTACCCTCAAGTCTTTTTCCAGTGGACTGCTCTCTAGGATGCCCTCTCCCAGCCTGTATTGGTAGATTTGTTTGCCCTGGTCCAGATGCAGGATCCTGCACTTGGTCTTGAACCTCATGAGGTTCACCTGAGCCCACCTCTCCAGCCTGTCCAGGTCCCTCTGGATGGCCTCTCGTCCCTCTGGCATGTCAACTGCACCACTCAGCTTAGTATTGTCAGCACACTTGCTGAGGGTGCACTTGATGCCATAAAGCACAATCATAGAGGAATCTTTCTAGTGATGTCCTTAACCCTGGCTCCAGGGAGACAGCAGATCTCCCTGTGAGGTGGGTCTACAGGACATATGGGACTTTCTGTTCCCTTTAGAACACAGTCACCTATAATATATACACTGTGTTTCTTTTTGTGTGTGGTGGTGATACAGGCTGTAGGCTTGTGTAACTGTGTAGGCATCTTCAGTGCAGTTAGTTCATTGCTCTTGTTGTCATTAGAGTGTTCTACCTCAGCTGAAGGCTCACACTTGTTACTCAGAGGTACCTGGGGGGCTAAAGCAGGCAAGAGGGGACTCAACCTGCTTCCCCTTCCATGGACTTCACTCACTCTCTTCATTTATGCTACTATCATTGGCCTGGCAAGGGCTGGAAACATGTTTTTTGATTGTGGGTGCTCTCTGATGGGTGCTCCCATTTCTGTTTTAGGGAGGACAGAGTCTGATAGTACCAGTCTATCTCCTGTTGCACCTCCCTCATACTCCTTAACCTTTCAACCTCCTCATGTAGCTCTGCTACTATGCTAAGTAGATCATCCACTTCTTCACAATAGACACAACCCTTCTCAGAGCTGCCACTCGCTGCCAGTGCAAGGCTCAGGCAATCCTTGCAGCCTGTGACCTGGACAGCTGCATCTTTCTGTGGGACGTCTGTCTGGGTTCCCTCATTCTTCGTGGTCAGTGCAGAGATCATTGCCTTCCACCTCATGGACACCATGATTAAGCTCTGCTGTGCACCATGCCCTGCTCACACTTTTTGCTGTTTCACTTTCTGGTGACTGAGTGATGGTTCTGGTTTCACTGTGTTCAAAAAGCCCACGGTTTGTTCTGGTAATGTCCCCAGCCACATCACCCTCTCAGCCTTGGTCCTGTCTGATCCCTTTTCTGTCTTAATCTAGTGCTCATCTAGAGGACTTACTGTTGTTGTAGCCTCTGCTTCATTCTCTAGTGACCAAGGTTGGATAATAAGGTAGATTATAAGGTTATTATCAGTTTAATCAGTTTGCAGTGCTAGACCTCAAAAGATCTTACTTTGTAGAATAGTTTTGGAAAATGAGAGCATATGAACTATTCTAAAATAAGTCTATGTGAATGCAATAATTTTAGGTTTTTCCCTCTTACTACAAATGACAAATATATCCTATACTACTGCAAGATTTTAATAACATTATCATTTTGCCTAGACAAGAAAAAAAAACAAATATTTATGTTAATGGTAGAAGTTGTGTATGAAACAAGCATGTGCCAACGGTGTCTTGGTTTCACTGGGCTAAATGTGAGGAAAGCAGTGGGTTAGTATGAATTTACACTAATGTACTAGTTATCAGAATTTTTACTACATTTTCCAAAGCTGTTCAACATGTGTGTTTATTTTCCTAGTCTTCTTGAGAAAATACTATCCATGGCAAATTATAGTTGAGAATAATTCACTAGGTATTGTGTACTCACTAGATCAAATAAATTATTGATTCTACTGAGCATTTAAGGATTGTGGTTTCTATCTAGGCCAATGCATGAGAGACTTTCAGAATAGTTGTACTTTGGTTTGTGTGCCTAGACAGAGATAGGCTGTAGCTGAATTACCTTGCCATCATACTAGAACATCATACATGCAAGTTGGATCTTCTCCATCAGTATAATTCTTCAAACCATTGCCAAATCCAAGTGATATGGTAAGTATAGAGCAAATTACAGGACAGACAAATCAGTCCTTGGCCTCTGTGTTTGTTTTTTTTTTGTTTGTTTGTTTTGTTTTTGTTTTGTTTTGTTTTGTTTTGTTTTGTTTTGTTTTTTTGTTTTGTTTTGGTTTGGTTTGGTTTTGTTTTTGTTTTGTTTTGTTTTGTTTTGTTTTGTTTTGTTTTTCAGTGTGCATTTTTCTGGAAACTTGAATTCTCTCTCAGACCATACAGGTGTTATTACATGGTCAAAATGCACACAGCCATTCTAACATGTGAGGAGTTCATTCTAGATGTTTAATAGAAGGAGATATGATTGTTAGATCAATTATCCATGTATCTATATTATAGACTGAAGGTGTGTAACAAGGAAGGATCCATAAGGTTGAAGAAAAGTTTGTTGTGATAGATATGGTAGGATTTGTTATGGTCTCAAAAGTATTTTATTAATTTATTTTTTACCTTGCAGAAAAATATGTAAAATCTTTCACAACTTAACAGTGAATCTCTGTTTATTTCTCTCCTCATTTTATTTTTTCAACCATGGTTAATAAGGCTACAGTGCAAAAATTTTTCTATCCAGTTTTTTAAAGCAAAATACAAACTACACACATTGTGAAAGGAAAATAAACAATTTTTTGAGAAGCTATAATTGATTTAATTTTTCTGAAGAATAAAAATGTCAAGGTAGAGGATGAAAATAATAATTAATACTTTCCCATTTTGCTGCTGCTCAGTACTCATTAATCTTCAATGTCTTTTAAACTTATCTTCATTTGTAAGCTACAGAACTAAAATTAATGTCTATGTTTTACAGATGCAGAACCAAAGCAGAGATACTAATTGGCCTTCCAAGCTCACACAGACTTTGGGCAGAATAGCTCAAGACTAACACTATATTTACCAGAAGTGTCCTGAGCTTTGCCAAAGTGTTTAATCTAAGATAGCTGGATAGTACGTGAAAGGAAAAAGAGAAGCATATCCAAGCTGAACAATGTGAGGCTGATAAATTCTGTATTATCAAAATCTGAAACATGTAAGTCATTATTCTTATATTAGCCTTCAATCATACCATGAGTTTGAAATCCACAGGGTGAGGAATGTATCTTGTGGTTCCTGTTGGACCAAACTCCATTTGTAAACCTCATGAAACTTTAGCTGCTGAAATCTGTGCAAAGACCTAGGCTTTGTGGAATAATTTGGAAGCCTGCAGTAATCCAAACTTGAAAGTATAGAGGAACAGATAAAGAACATAAAGAGCTGTGACCTACTGATCAGAGTGACATAATGTTTTCAGTTTTTCTAATATAGATTTCATGAAATAAATAAGAAAATCTGAAAGAATGTGATGCATTTAGAATACATGTCCATTTTATTGACAAAAAAAACCCTGATCTTATAAAAAAAATATTGTTTTTCCTCTGAAAAGAAAAAAAAAAAAATAAAAGCTGAGTTCAGCTACATAAATATGCAAAACTCACGATCATGTAAGAGAGTGGCTTAAAGAAAACACAACCATAGCAAACAGCCACTAGTTTCTTACTGCTCACGTGCCAGCGCTTTGACAAAGCTAATAACAGTGACATTTTCAGACCTTCACAGACACCTCTTCCTTAAATATGGTTATGATGCTTTATCCAAGGATCAAGCAAATAAGCAGGGTAGCAGTTAGTTTTCTTTCCATTACTTCCCTTTAAATTATCCTTTTGGATAAGGAAAAGTCTCAGTTGAAATGGATCATGATTAAATCACAGTTCTATACCTGGAGTTAGGTCATGACCTGACCACCGGGGTAAAGGAATGTCAGTGAGGGTCACAGCAGATCCCAAAGATGCAAATCATCTAAAAGCCATGAGAAGTTAAAAGCTTGAAAGTAAACTTTTTCTGCTGTGCTTTCCACAGCCTGCCTTCGTCCTTTTTTTCCTAATCATTGTGCACTGCTAACTAAAGAGCTCTGTCTAAACTGGTTACCACTTCAAACAAGTAGTTTGTAAACCCTTTCTACAAGCCTGCATACTTAATTTTTCCTTTCCTTACAGTCCATATCTTTATTACATAGAGAAGCATGTGAGATTGAAAAATATAGCTTGGAATTATTAATGAATGTAAAATATAGCTGGAACAGAAATTCCTTTAGCAATTCTTGTGTTTTTCTTATAGATACCTTATCTTCTGGATTATATTATGGTTCTCTCATCATAAACCAAATAATCATTTGCATTGTAACTGCATGTACTTTATTATTCATGACTAATCACAAGGAACACTGATAATTTTCAAAACCTCAATTAAATTTCAAGGTTTACAATGTGAAGGGGATGGAGGACGGTGTGGTGGGGGGCTGTCAAATGCCTTTGATTTTTCCCTAAATACCATGAGTAAATTTGATAGCAAAGAGACAGAAAGAACCCATGTATGGCAATTCACAAAGCATTTTTCCTGATTCTTTTGTGCTGTCAGTCTCTAGATTAGAGAAATAACCTTACTGCCCTTCACCAGAAATACATAGTAGATCAAAGGTGAATTAAAAGTTAACTTTTAATGGCAACTTCAGGAAATGTAATTCCAAGCTGTATAGTCTTAGTAAGCATGACTTTTTATCAGATATTTTTCATTATTTGGAACATACGTCACATATAGATTCAAAAATATGTATGTATAAACATTTCTTTGTCTTTGAAGGGAGAAACTTCTAACCCATTTTCTTTCTGGGATTTCCATTGACTGATGTGATACCTTTAGCAGGGGCAAAACTGGTCAACCTGATTTTTTTACTCAGTCAACAGGCTGAACATGACCTTGGCAGCTGTTTCTGCTTTCAAGGTCACCACAAACCTTATAAACTGTTTTCCTTTCCATCCCTCATAGGATTAAACAGCAATATGGTCAAAAATAACTAACTTAAATATAAGTCTCAAGAGAAAGGAAAAAAAAAAAAAAAAAACAAAAAAAGCCTACCACGATAACTGCATCCAATGGGGAAATATAAGGTGCAGAAAAAGGTCCATTCAAGGGTCATATCCAAGGACGATGGCTCGTATTCTGCTGCAGTTTGCTATATCCATTACTGAAGATAGACTCTTACATTGCACATTTAGAAAGTCTGTACCACCCCCTGCCTTTCTTTTTTGCAGAACGTGCTTCTTATAGGATTAAATCAGATAGGAAGAAGGCATTATGTCTTTTATGTTCTGAACTAGAGATGTTCAGCCTGCAGCCTAGAAACTATGAATTAATACTAAGGATTTACTTTTTTTGTCCATTACAAGTTTAGAAACTGCAGCCTGAGCATGGATAGTAACATGCATAGCTGTCAAGAAATGTGGTTTTGCCAGTTACCCAGGGCACACTAGAGGGTGAGAGCAAAAAGTAGAAACTGTGACTCAAGTTTATGTTTGTCCCTATCCACGGTTAAGCAGACTGGGAATTAGACCATTTTGTTACGTAGCATGATTGCCAAGGAATCTCTGGGAATATGTGAAGCAAAATGTGCCATATTTTCACTTTCTCCACAGCCATTTACTCTCCTGTACTCAGGGAAACGGAGTCACAGTATGTGAGTAGGCTGAAATTCAGAACTACAACACAGCAAGGAATTCCCAGTAGTAATTTATGAAAGGTTTCTGCTTACTTTCAACATGTGTACAGTTCAAGTACAGTCAAGCTGTTGAGGGAACATTTTCCAAAGACCTACTTTTACCCTTAGATTTCAAAACAGCATATGTGTTCATGGAAGTTAACATGGACATACTGACTGTTCAGTATATAACATGAATTAAATATATCCAATTATTTCTCTACCAACTCTTACCTCATTCTGTCAGCTGAAGAGACACAGAGCATGTTCCAAGTTGCATGGGCATAAGGTATTTTCTCTCCTAGCTCAGCATGGTCACAGAGAAATAAACAGAAGTGTCAAAAACCTTTCAAAAGACCTGTTCTCTTCAAATTTCCAGATTAGTTTTGAAGGCTCAAATTTTCCTTTTTCCTACAAAGACAGAAGTGCTGACTTCACAGTGCCTTTGAACTAATAGAATGGCCCTAAGCAATGGTAGAAAGTTTAAGAATCTGGACCAGAAAGTTTAGAATGGCTTCAGAAAATCATCACAAGCTTCCTATGCTATATCAACTCATGTTGCCATAGGACTAACATCCGCTGCTTTGGTGCTGTGCAGCACAGCTGTGTGACTATTCAAAAGTACATTTTAAAAGTGTAAAATCTGCAGGCTTCATCTGCATGCAGTTCTGGATTCTCAAATAGGTCTAATTTAGCAAATACCCCACAGGAATAGAAAATACTATGAACATATTGAGATAATTGAGAAAATTCAGGGAAGAAAAGCAGGGAGTTATTATGTACACTAATCATTATTTCTCTCACTTATTCCAATTTGTTTTGCCTGCTTTTGTTCAAGTGTTCCTTTTTTCCTCTTGTATTTTTTCCTCTAGTCTATTAACCTATGAAGCAATAGCTTATGAGATACAATTAAGAAAGGATTTGTCAAATTTATTTTAATACAAGAATTATGTATTGCTATTGTATTTTGGTGGCATTTGCAATTACACACTAGGATAAAGCCTATAAGGATTATGAATCTTCCTATTTCAGAATGATTTTCATCTGCTGTTAGAATTTTTTCCCTCTATAGAGGATACTGTATAGCACATTTAGGTCTATAAAAAGGATTTCATTCCTCTGTATGAAACATTTGTTTAGGTATTTATTTATTCATTTATTCATCAATTCGTTCTATTTCAGTAATACTTCAGGAGATCCATCAGGGGAACTATTGTGCTAGGCACTGAACAAATGAAATCCAAAAAGTCCTTGATCCAGAATATTTACAATGACTGATCCAATTGCAGAATTAAATATTCTCTTTCTATCCAGTGTCTAAACAGAAAATTAACCTTTTCCCAGCATGGTGATTCTTGAGATATGATGCAGGTCAATGAAGTAGCAGTAAGGAAAAAGATGAAGTGTAATAATAAGATCAGCTTGTAAAGTAGTAGAATTCTTTTCACAGTTACTTCTAAACATTCCACAGTAACAATGAAAGAAAGTTGGTCCCTATATAGTCACCCAGTACGTGATTGTATGCTCTGCTAAGCATTTCATATTAAACAATATAGTGAGAGTTCAAAAACATTGGTTCTGGCACCTCATCTCTTTGACAAAGACCGCCCACTAAGTTGTCATGAAATACTATCAGTCACATGTATTCCAGAAATATCCACTCCGGTGTGAAAAAGAGGGTTGTTCTACATACTTGCACATAAAAACGCTCTTTAGATTCCCTTTGCATCTTATTTATATTGAGGACTGATCTGATTAGGTACGTTCTCTCACTCCTTGGGTGCACCCTATTTCCCCCTTTTATTAGTTGGCGTTGTGGTCCAAACTAATTCTGCATCTTCCCTGAAGAAGAGTCTGATTCATGTCACAAGGAAGTCCACAAAGCTAACTTCTTCAGGCCTCTATTTGCACATCATGCTTGGAAAGGTTGATGTGAAGTCATGAAGAGGCACTACTCAATGTGAAAGAAATTTCCTAAATTTTACAAGCCCCTGGAAAACACTGGAATAATTATAGTAGTTCCATTGATGTGGTAATTTGCATTAAGGACAAAAAAAAAAAAAACACACCAAAAAATCTTCTCCTAGGCTGAATAAAAAATTGACTTCCTTATTTTTGCATAGCTATATCACAACATAGCTCAATGTGTCCGTCTTTTGTCTTTATGTTTAGACTGTATTTGCATATTATTATTTTTTTTTAGATAATACTGTCCTTCATCAGCCCCTCATTTCATGTCTTCCCAAAATCTTAATTATAAATTACTGTTCTACATTTTAATAAACAACTCTAAATCATGCAAAAAAATGGATCAGGTAAGCACCACAGAGATAATCAGTTAAGGGCTAGAGGGTGAAAAGAGATAGGGGAAAAAAAAAAAGTCTTTCTACTGGTCAGCAGAAAATCTTTTGGGTTTTATAGTCTTTCCTTTAAAGCCTTATTCTTCAATGTTTGTATACAATACAGAAAGCAGAAAAAAGTAGATAAAAGACAGTCATGCATAAAATACAAACAAACAAAAAAACATTGCTGAGTACATGAGGATTGGGTGTTTTTCTTTTTGTTTGTTTGTTGTGTTTTGTGTTTTTTTTTTTTTTCCCCTGGCTGAAAGCTGCTGCCTGGGTGTATTTCCAAAGAACTAAACATATAATTATATAACATGTAATTACTCAGCTTTCCAATTTTATATGGCAGGGTCAGAAACTCCCTGCATTTGCATGAAAAGACTAATGAAATGGGTCTCAACACCTGGTCCTTGCTTGAGGAAAATAAATTAATTGAATGAAATCCAATTGTAAAAAAACCCAATATTATTGTTTTGTATTCTCCTTTTTGCCAAAAATTTTGCTTTCTTAATAAAAATTATAGCAATGCAGGAGAATTAGGCTGGCAGCATCAGAAGCTCTGAGTCCCTTGATCCTCCTAAGGACAGGTAAGATAGTTAAGGCAGCAATGAATTAGAATTACTTTCCTAATTCTCCCAAGACACCAATGCAGCTGCAGCCTGGCATATCCCATTATGGAAGCCCATTACAGAGTACATGCAAACCACAAAAATAGACAGCATATTCCCCAAAGAAGCCTATTTATATTCTAAACACGCATATTCACCCTATTAACTTCTACTGTTTTTTCATCAAATACTAGGCAAGTTTCCAACAGAAATTCTGGAGCAAAAACCATATCACTTAGATGCCTTTATCAAAAGGTCCTTCTATAAGTTTCAAATACACTAGCATTAACAGAGTTTTTAAGTAGTCTCAGTATGGTCATGTTTTCACCCAAGATCTTTCCAAACTCTACGAGATTCTACCAGGTTCCATGGATATTTAAGAGGTTAAGAAATAATTAAAGCATTCTTTCATTCTTAGAAAACACTGTGACATTTCCCTATGGAGCAGCCAGTTGTCATTCTATTTAGCCATATTTATGCTGAATCCTTCGGAGTGTAAAGTTAAAGTCTGGCAGCTACAGTTAAAATTACGACAATTAGCAAGGTCCTTGAGGTCACTATATATTCAAGGTAGAATGACATTCAGAATGAAACTCAGAACACTAAGGAAGGAAACATCTAAGCCAGTCAAAAATGTAGTAGACACATGTCCTGCTGATATCTCCCCTTTCTTTGGAATTTGGTTTCCTACCTGCACCCTTGAGTTGGGCGATTCAGTGTAAAACTACAGTTTTCAGCAAGCTGTATTGGGCTTTCTCTTTCATGCTTTACTTTTTTAAGAACAATGATGAAGGAAGGATTTTTGTAAACTGCCCCGGTACAGTGTCCTGGTTTTGCTGCCAGAGAATCGTAGGCCAGCCATGGCATGCAGGCCATTTGCCCTTTTGAGTCAGCCAGGAGCTTAAGCTGGCAGGAGCAAAAGCCAGGGCAGCTGACCTGGCCTGCCTACAGGTGCATCCCAGAGCATGAATATCCCACTCAGTATAAAGAGCAAAATGTGTTGGGGGTGGGGAGCTTTCTCACCTTTCCCCCAGCATTTCTCCACCCCTGGAGGGGCTTACTTATTGTTGTGCTCCAGAGAATTGCTTTCCCATTTGTTGTGACTGCCATACATTCACTGGCCTGAGTATAACTTTGTATTAGTTATACAAAACTTTGGCATTAATTTTGCTGACTCATTAAATCTATTTTAATTTCAATCAGTGGGTCTCCTTTCCTTTTCCTTATCTCCCTTCTCTGCTGGTCTGGAGTCTTCAGCTGATAGAGAAACTGCTATAGTTTAGCTCTATAAATATAACATGAATTCTAGCAAATACATAGTTTATTTGTTCTTTTTTGTTTTTGTTCAATCTGACTCTTTGTCATCACCATGTCAGAAACAATTATGATAATACAAACAGTATGGGAAATATAGTTCTTTTCGTAGGAGAAAAACTAAATGTAAGCTTTAAATATGGTA
>NW_008580906.1:0-19383 GCF_000691845.1 Merops nubicus | reverse complement strand
AATAATAACTACAGTAAGAGGCGCCTGGGATGGCTAATGGAACTACAGTGATTTGCACCAGCTGACATCTAGTTCAGTACATTCAGTCTAGGGATACCATGAATCACTGCCCATGAGGGTTACTGCTCTGACCCTTGGCACTTTTGAGGTATATGAACTCTTACTGTTAGCAACATCTGTTCCTGAAAGTGCATGACAGCCCTAAACCCCTGAGCCCAGTAAATAAGCCCCACAGGTCACTAAGCAATTCAGTCTCAGGGCCCTTGTATTATTACGGAATCTTTGCAATAGTCCTTTGCCATCTTCATCAGCCTTCCCTACTTTATGTTTAGTCTTAATGATATTTTTATCTACCTTTTCATAATTACTTCAGTTTTAACCTTCCTTCCCTGTAATTTTCAAGGCTGTCTTACATACTCTTAGTGATTACTATACAATCTTTTTTCCCCATCAGTCCCTATTTCACATCACTGGTACTTAGAACTATAAAATAATTCCCCACCCCCCCAAATGTATGTTTTCCATGAGAGAAAGAGCCTATTGCAAGTTTAAGCATTAAGATCAAAAATATGACTTCAGTTTTTCATTCCCATCATATCGATCACATTAATTAAGCTAATAACACTTGAGGTATGATTCTGGCTGGAATATGGACATGTTTCAACCTAGTTCATCTGCATCTGTTTGAATATGTGCTGGGATGTTTTCTCCAATTGTATGATGAAGGGCAGTAACACATATAGCTCCTCCACTCAAATTGCTGCTGTGAGCCACTTATTCCTCTCAGTCACATAGGCACATCTTATTTTTAATATATTTCATATACTTAGATTAAAATAAACTTACATGTAGCAATATCCCCAGATGATATCTGTTTGTTCTTCCTGTGATCACACTTAAACTAGGACTGTTATACTGGTTTAGATGACCCTAGCTTGTTCTCTACTGTGAAGTTTTATATTCAGGCCATATCAAAGTTCACAGAATTTAAAATCGTTCTTAGATTTTCTATTTTCATCCCTTTTAAAGTTTTATAAACCTTTCCTCATACTGAGCAGCATTCTAGAGCCATTTAGAATCTCCATATCCATCTGATTCACTGCTGCCACAGTACATTCTTCTTGTGCTTTTCCTTATCCATTTTCCATCTCTAATGAAGATGCTTATCACACCATTATTCACTTTAAACTCTAAGCAGGTTGCATCAGCTTTTGGAAATAAACTCACAAACATTTTCTAATTGCCACATACCTGGCCTTTTATTTAAAGAGTGATACAAAGGCTTTTTGTAAGGCATATCAAGTAATCACTGATACTTTGATTGTACCTTCAAAAGGTAAAAAAAAAAAAAAAAAAAAATTGAAAATTATGAATTTTCAGTGCTTCCCATATAATAATATAATAAACTGGACAAGAATTTGTAAACTGGTTGGGGTTTTAAAAACAGTTGAAAATTAAAACACCAAACACCACCCAAAGCAAAAGAAAAAATATGGAATCATTTAATTCTGTTAAAACAACTTCCTCAAGCCAAACTGAAAATAAATACCCTTAAGTTTATAGGGACTCCAGTTTCTGTAGCACTAGAAAAGTAATATAATCTTTAACTAAAATATATCATTTCTGCAATGCTAAGGATCTACTTCACTGTGCTTCAGCTGAGACACTTATTCGTCTGTATGACTTCAATAGTAACTTTTGAATCCAGAGGTAGATGTATCGTAAAATTCTTTTTGTCTGTATGGTTTTTTTGTTTGTTTGTTTGTTTTTTTTTTTTTTTTTTTTTTTGCATTGTGCTACATTGAGAATAGTGTCTCAGGTCCTTGCAGATCAAATTAGAAAGAAAATATAATACCTACACTTTTTTAAAGAACATTGCTATCTTTGATGATTTAGTGGAGACTCGTCCTCTTCTCCCTTTTCCATAAAACAACAGTGTTGATAATCACCAAATAGCTGTCTTCAGTCACAGAACTGTAATTACAGAAAAAAACCCTAATAATACCCATTAGCTTGCTATTTTTTATCACCAGCCTAAGTTATCTTTCCAGATGACTATAGAATAGCTCTAGGTAGTAGTCTTTAAGTTTCAAACCTAGGTTGTGGAAAGTAACATACAGAAAAAAATAGTTACCTTTCACTTCTGGGTAATAAAGAAACATTTAGAAGAGAAGGAAGAGTTTTCCTTCTCTATTTTACTTTTAAAGAAGAAGGCGTTTTATGTCCAGCTATTTCATTTTAAGGATGAGACAGAGAGGAGAAAGGAAAATTAGTTTCCATTTGGAAGATATTTAAATAGCTTTGTCATGGGCTGTCTAGAGCTCTATTTCAAAACATATCTGAAGTGACTTATAATTTCATTTTCTTGCCATCTAATATTTATCTACTTTCAAACTCAGTATAAACCTGATTATAATTCTAACAGGACTCATCCAAAGACACTGGCTAACAATTAGAATTCCTAGTCAGTGAGGGTATTTTATCCTCATGTTATCCAGATGCTTCAACCAGAGATTTGATTATAGTCACTCTTTTCAAAAAAATTCCAGTATAACTTTAGCCTTTTAGCACTGACTGTTTAAATCATAGCATTATCCTGGTTGGTTAGCAGCTATGTTTAAGAACTCTCTTCAGATGTTGCTCTCCTGCAAGCACAGGTCAAAGTTTCTACCTGGCATCAAACGTTCCCAGCTAGTGTTGTTTAAGATAGAGAGAAACGGAATATTCACAGTCCCTCTCCTCTGTGTAAAATAATTCTGAACTTGTTACACATTTAGTGGGAACATCTGGATCCATGGATAAAAGAACACAGATGTCTTATATGATTTATGATTCCATTTTCCTGTCTTTACCTGGGGCCAATTTCCAGCTTTTTTTACCCTCACCCCCCACCTTTAACTCACATAACTTTATCATTTTAAAAATATTATAAGATGGTTTTCACTTTCTGACTGTCCCAATAAATCCACCTTGAATTCCTTATGCCTGTTACTGCAGTACCTGTTGAACTAGCAGATGTATCAGTCTTTGAACAGACACATTCCAAGCAGATCTAGTTTTTAATAAAAATAACAAAAGAACGTTGCTTGAAACAGAATATAAATTTCACTTGTTAATGTCATGATTTTGCACTTTAATATATTTTGCATTTCTGTTAATTTAGCTGAGTAATGTCAAAAAAAAAAAAATCCAAGCTATTTTTGCCCTGTCAAAAACTGTCTCCTCATGCTTCGTAATTAGGGTTGGACTTGATGATCTTGAAGGTCTTTTCTAACCTTAATGTTTCTGTGAAATTATTCTATTATAATATTTAGGTAAACAATATGAAAAGTTATTTCTGTTACAGTTTTTCCATTATTTTCTTTGTTGAGACACAAAATAATTGCATTCGGACTGGAAATTATTTACCATGGGTTCTTCAGCATGTTATTATCAGATGTGAGAAAAATAATTCAGAGTGCAATTTTCTGACACTTCTTGTCTGAGCTCAGGTATATTAAAATTTGAACTATTTTAATTATGCCTGTGCAATTTTAGCAACACAAGGTCCCTGTTTCCGTAAAACACTGCAAGATTGGAATACAGCCTCTATACAAAGACATTGCAAAGCACTTTAAAATCAATAGAATGCTGTTTACATTAGAAGGTACATCATTATAGCTTTATAGCAGCTGTATACACTGGGACAAAAAAGATGTCTGATTTTAAGATTATTAATTTTTAAGATTATATTGATAATAAGGTAAAGATTGCTTAAACAGCTCCAAGTCTTTGAGCCCTGGGCTTAAATCTAGCCTGCTCTTGAAAATTACTATAACAGCTTCCTCTGAGCTATTGAGCATCAAGAGACCAGCACAGAATCACTCCCTCTGAGGACAGCACTGCTTTTAAATTCACCAAGACATTTCCATTATCCACAACATGCATAGGAGAAATGTGTTACACCCAGATATAATTTGTGTTCCCGTTATTTTGTAGGAATAGAATAAATTATTTAAGTAAATTAGACTGTTCTTGATCTGTAACAGGGGAAAAATTGAATCCAGATGTGTTTGCTACAAAATCTGGAAAAGCCTGCCTAACAGCTAAAGGCATGCAGTTATGAACATATCTATAGTCATTTCTTGTTTTTTTTACTATGAATATATTTTAAAAAATAACAAAAAAAAATCTAACCAAGGAATAATTACAATCAGTTCTAAATATACTCCAGTAAATTTTATTTTGATGATACAAAATCTTGTGCTAAACTTCTTGAAAAACTCTCAAATTTCATCAATTTCATTTGATACTGACCTATTAACATTTAAGTGACCCAATCTTAATCATGTCAGTAAAAATCCCATACTGAGGTTAATTTAAGCTAAACCTCTTGATTCAAAACTTTGAAAAGTTTAGGCTTAGGAAATTTCACCGCTGGATCTAAATTTCTCATTGTATGGGACTGACAAAATCTCGACATAAAAAAGGAAGTAAGCTTTAAGAATTTGTTTTGTTTTTCCTCCCTACTTTTCTTGAGCAAGAATTGAAAATGTATTTTAATTATTTTAGATAGATAGATTGATTTTTTTTAAGAGAACAAGGCAGTCTAGCTTTTTTATCAAACGACTGAAAAAACCCGCCTCTTGTGGCCAAAGCAGAGAGAGATAAAGGAAGGCAGTCGTAGGAAGATATGTTAGATCTTATTTGACTTAAGAAATGAGATATTCCTAAGGAAGGTCACTATTTATCTAACATCTTTGGGGCTACAAATGTGCCATGATTTCCTTGGGTAGCAGTAAGACAGTAGTAAGCTTGACTGCTCAAGATTTGTATGTATCTGCAAGGTAGTTTTAAATGAAATTAATTTCACTTCAAAACTAATTGCTTTGATCCAGAAAATTCCATGAAGTGTATACACTTATAGACATATGCACATAGATGTCTATTATAAAACTATCACTAAAAAGTCTCCTTTTTGATAAAACTGAATCTGACTAACTGTGCTTGAATGTAATTCTAACAAAATCACTGGATATAAACTGTAGTCAACTGTCTCCAGTAAGTCAGTAATGATGTACTAGTTCATGCAAACTGCAAATATAATCTATGCTTCTGGTACTTAATTTTTGTCTTCTTAAAGGGATATATGCTATATTAGAACATCTTCAGATTACAGGTCTATGGTTGAAAACACAGTGAACAAATTTCCAAGCAATTAGAGGTAAGAAAAGAACTCGTACTAATGAAACTTGACATGCTTTTAAAAGGTGATATTTGCCTTCACTGACCTTCTCCACAAATCAGTGGAAACAGCACTTTAAGGAAGTGATGGCAGCTCAGAATCTTACCCAAAGGAAATGATACAAATACTCCAAAGCTGTTACTGGAACAGCTGAAATGTCATGCCACTCCTTTCAAATCACACAAAACATTTAGCCTAAGATGTTGTAGCAGTACTTTTTAGGGCAATACCTTTTCTAAGTATTTTACATTCCCTCTCACTCTTTTAAAAATGCAGAAAGGACTTATTTTATCTCTTTTTAAAGGCTGCTTCATACATGCTTTCAGTCAGATAACTGATGTAAAGAGCAACAGCCATTTCACTAGAAGTTCTGTTAAATTTCCTATGTATGTAGAATTTCTTTAGCAAGAATGATCATTACATAAATAAAATGCAACAGTTCTACACAAGATGACTTTCAAAATATATTTAGTATAGTGACACATATTGTATTAACTGAAAAAGATCTGCAAGACAGATAAGACTGAGCTTTACCTGTGCTGTCACTAGTGACACAGAATTTTAGGCAATTTTCATAATAAAATTCTTTGTTCAAGTCCAGTCTTAGTCCTGCTAGTTCACTGGTTGAGATATTGCAGAAGAGTTCATGAGAAACAGTTTGACTCTTTTGAGTAGATTATTTTAGACTAGTAAGCAACCAGTAGATGCTGTGAATTTCTTGATTTAACTTTTCACAGTAAACTGCATTAAAATTTATTTTGTCTGAACAGCTTCAATTTATCAGACAATGGCTCCAGATGGTTCTATATAACCACAATAATGTACATAATTATTCACTGCTTCCTCAATCTTTCTTTAACTTATTAGCTGTTATTTTAACTTTAACTCTCAGGTCACTGATTAGTGTCAACTCTATTATTACTGGTTCTCTTACAGCCCAGTTAAAACAGCACCACTCAATTCTGCATCTTCCATGATATCTATGTTTTAAGATTCCTCAGCTGGACAGCACAAATTCTATGGAATATGGTCTTTATCCCTCCTGATAAAGAAGTTCACATGATATCATCTCAAATGCATGTCTAATTTTTCCAACAAAATATGAAACAAATTCATACTTTTATTGCAGAATGATCTATGCTTTTTAAGCAAAAAAATATTTAAATATTGTACATTGACTAATGATAATTATTTCTCTCATTTCCTAGTTATTTATTGGTAAAAAAACTCTGTGAGCTTGAAGTCTGATTAGCCTATAGCTGCCTAGGTCATCTTAACTGCCTATTTGGAAAATTATGATAGCAATTATTTGTTTAGATTTCTGGAATGTTCTTGATGTTTTAAAACATATTGGTAATTATCACCAATGGACTAGACATTTAGTCAGCTATCTGATCACAAAGCTCAACAATCTACTCAGCTCCTAATGGACTGTAGAGTACATTCACCATTCTAAGCATATAATTTTTATTCTTTTGAAATAAAAATGAGATATATTAAAAGCTATCATTTTCATCAAGAATGTTTTATCTTTTCCACCTGCTACTGGACAACAGTGTTTCTATTTTTTTTTTTTTTACCTAATACACTTTTTTTACACCTAAATGTCATTTTCCTTGAGCCTTAAGGAATTTTATCCTTAAGGTATTTTATCCTAATAGCCTTGTTTACTTTTAGGAATTTTATTCACATCACAGTATGTGAAGTGCTATTGATTTTCTATTTTATCCATTTATAAACTATTGCTTTTTTGATAGCTGCTGTTGTTCTGCTTTTGAAACTTTGTACAAATTTAGGAATAAATGCCCAACTCTGTGATGAAAAGCCTACTAAACAGAAAGACCATTGTATCATTTTATGATGCAGAAGTGCATAACCTAAATCTCTCACTATACAAGTTTTGTAAATGTTGTGTTTATGACAAAAGAAAAGCTTCTAACCTTCTAGTCTTTCAAAACCAAAAACCTAAGGACTCCATCAAACATTTAAGAAGAGGCAAGAATACTTATATACTTTGTCAATGTTACATCTTTAATAACCATTACATTTGCAAAAATAATTCTTTATGTGTGGTATCATAGGAAAGTGACTTGTTCATAGTAGAGGTGAATCCTGGATCTAATAAGTCAGTGGTGAAACTTCTAGAATTCCACCCAAACAGTGAGCTTCATTTCTCAAGAGAATTTTCTATTTCAGAAGAATGGGAAAAAAATCAGTTTTCTTATTTTTATGATAGATGAGAGGAAGATGTATTTGTCTACTTCCATTTAACATGGAAGTATTGGAGAATTCCAAAGCTTGTAGTCAGGAGAATAATGCAAAAACTGTATTGACAAATCAAAAACTTTAATTAAATAACACTAATTCTACTTAACAAGGATTCTACACTTTAACACTGAAAAAAAAAATAATAAAATTATCCCAGGCAACTTGTCAATTTACAAGCTTGCATTTTGAGTATATGCAGCCTGAGAAGAGAGTATAATTAATTGCTAAAACAGATCACAAGAGTTTAGGTTCCTGTACAGGTTAATATTATCCACAGCCTCTATTCTTTTTAATGTTTATTTTTTTTCTTTAATTAATTGACAGAAAGACCCAACTGTTATAAACAGTATTGAATTTGATGTCTTTACCATTGCTAAAGGGGGAGAAGTCAAAAGACAGATGGAAAAATCAAGTGGTATAATGGTGTTTCTGTCATAATTAAGTTTTATGCAGACATGACTGTCCTTAATATGCAACAGCCTGTTTAGACATTTAGCAAATTGCAAAATACGCTCTGTGAAGTATGGTTTAAATTTTTTTTTTTCCTTTTTTTTTTGCATGCAACACTTGTGGAAACTAGATTTGATTTTATGTTCAGTTTAGCAGAAAGAAGAGAACACATGGTTTTCATCTCCATCAAAGCAAGTTGTAGACTACCTAGAAAGAGACAACCTAGAAAGAGACAAGAGAGGGGAAAATATGGAAAGCAATATGATAATGAAAGAATTTCCCCTGCCTGTAAAGGTACAGGGAAGTAATGTCCAACCTGGTTCAGGTAAGTCTAAAAACAACATCCCTCTTTATGATACCAAGTCCTTCACGATTCACTACTCAAAAAGCTTCACTAAAAGGTAAATCAACATTTTATGAGGTTGCAATACATTTACTACTAAAGAATTAATTATTTTTAATTATTGCTTCTTCATGACTTCTTTCCTCAGCTGTGATGGAAATGGGAAGTAATATAATGCAAGCAGAAATATTACAGATATTGTAAACATTCTGAACACTGTCAGAGGAGACCAGTAATGCCAGTTAAAAGTATAGACCAGTAGCATATATGCCATATTCTAAGTCTCAGTTTATACACAAGAGTTGTACTGTTATGACTATATTAAAAGACTTATGCAGTGCAATCCTTCAAGTGTGGCTGTGATTGCTGGCATAATGGTGTGAAATTGTTTTTACTACTACTAGTTTATTTATTCTTCTCGAGGAACTAGAACTGTCACAACTAAGCACATAATAGCACATATATCAGTTTTAAGGGAAAAAACAAAACAAAACAAAACAAAAAAAACAAACAAACAAAAAAAAGCGACCAAATAAGCCACACCTTAGCCAACTGCATTATACCAGTGATAAAACTGTTAAACCAGACATTAGCTTCCAATGGCAATAATTTTCATGTAGAATTTATTTTAAGAAAGCAGTATTTTTTTTTTCTGCTCAAACCAGAACTCTAGTACACAACAGACAGTGTGATTTTTATTTGTTTAAAAACTGCTCAGACTGCAGTTTGTAAAGCTTAGCTGTGCTTGAGAGCAAGCATTGCTAATTCCCTCAGGCTACCCAAGACAGGACACAATTCTTATTCTCTTTCCTACTGTTTCTGTAGCAGGGAAGCCCTTTAACAGGAAGCTCCTGGGAAGAGAAGAGTCCTCAAGACATTGTAGAAGAGCTACGAAGTTGACCCACCTCTCTTGTTTCCACCACAGAGGACAAACATGCTGCTTAGAAGGACAAATAAGAAAGTGGAGTTTTTGTAGAGAAGTTGTATGAATATTGGTTCATAAAGACATGATCTGGACATAGATTAGTAACGAGGAAAATGGCTTCCTTCAAAGTCTACCGCTTACTCAAATAACAGATGTTGGCATATGTGTCTTATATTATTCTGACTTGTGATGTTCATCAGATTAAGTATTCAAAAAACACTGGGGCATATTTTGCTGCTTTTTACAGTGGGATTTTAATTGATCTCCATATTGCTATTGTACCTTCTTGTTACATCCATTAGATGATTCCTATTACCAGTCAGAAAAGGTGCAAAGAATGTGTCTTGTCAGGAAAACGGAAGTGTGCTGATGAATTCCTTTATTCATGTTATATGTGTGTTAAACTTGTAGGCATACCAAAGTGTAAATGACTGTCTTGTGCTCACAATTTTATTTATGTTTCTGTGAATAGTTTAATGTCTTTATACTGAAATAGTTATATTTGTTAAGTCTGTTGTGGGGCAATGGTATGAGGGTGTGTTACAAAGTGTTTATAGATATACCTAAAAGGAATATTGAGATAATATACTTTTATTGAACTATTCATTCTCAGAAGCAGGATATTTTATCTAGTGAACTGTTTAATTTTCAATGTTCTTTTATGTAAGCAGTTTTTCAGGTACATATTTCTCTGATTACTTTTGCTGGCAGACAGAAAAAGAAAAGCTAAAAATGTTGTGGGTTTTTTTTCCCCTTTTAAAACATCTGTTTTGACACCTATTTTTTTATTTTATTTTTTTTTATGTTTCAAGATTGTTTTGGTTTAGTTCCTATGCAGAATAAAAACACGTGTCGTACATTGAGAGACTTCATGCACTGCATCATTATTTTCCAGACAGTTACAGCTATGGTGTGAGTGTGCGTCATGTGTATATATAAAACACAAAAGGAATGAGATACTACTTTAAATACCTTCAACTATGGAAATATTTTTATTAATAAAAGTTAACAAACACACACTGTAAAAAGAAAGAAACTAGATGAGGACACCCACATTTGACACAAAATGGAGAAAGATACAAACAGCCCCAGGCCTCCAGGTGCAGGGAATCAAATCAATGTTGTCTTGCATTCCAGCCACATCTTTTATTGCTAATGAAGTATAAAAAACATATCTCTCTAACACTTTGCAGCGAGTGACTGGTCATTACTAATTCTTCTGGTATTCATTGTAGGGTGATAACAATTATGATGACCTAACTTGATTTTACATGTGGGATTATTTACTACTCTGAAAAGGCCCAGACATCAGATTAAGGACTATGCAGCAACAGCAGCAGTATTATATTCTGTGCTAAAGGGGTATTGTGGTAACTCAATCACAGAAATGTGCTCTGGCTGTTTTTTGTTTTTTTGGGGGGTTTTTTTTGTTTGTTTGTTTGTTTGTTTGTTTTTTTGGGTTTTTTTTGGTTTTTTTTTTATGTTAGAAGACTCTTCAGTGGGGTACAAATGGGGTTTGAGGGTCAGGGTTTTGTTTCAGTCTCTGAGACTGGCAGAGGCACCAAGCCAGGAACAATGGCCACTGAGATTTCTGGCAACTGTCTCTGTTGCCTGAGAGAAAGCCAGCCCTGGTAATATTTGTGCAAAGAACACAGAGCAGTTACAGAGTCTCTGTGGAGTTTATGTCAAATGTCATTTGAATTGCCCAATTCAAACTTGTCCTAGCCACTTCAAATGTCATTATCTACTTCACTTGTCTACTACTTAAGAAGCAAGTTGGCCTTCCATGGCCCTTGAGTCACATATACCAGTACACAGGGGCAGCTCAAGCATCCCAGCACCTTGGACAAGCCAGGGAGTACCTGTGCTCATGAACAAAGCTTCATATGTAAATTCATGTCATTCAGCCATAATTTTAAGGCTGAAGCTTCTGTTCATTAACCATTCAAAGGGCACTGTTCTGTGATATTAAAAGAATCAGCAGCTATAGCTGGATATTTGCAAACTACCAAGGAAAAGAGTCTCTTTATAACAGCGAATTTTAAAATGTTTAAAAAGTGAAATTAAAATCATGACTCCTTTGATTGTTTTCTAATGCTGCTATCAAATTACTTTTAGAAATTGGAGCAAAGAGGCATTGGGAGTTAGACTCCATGATGCCCATGGGTCCCTTCCAACTTGAGATTTTCTGATTCTATGAAGTATCTATATGTGATAGGTTTGACATAACAAGATGCTCATTTGTAAAGGGAGAACAAGATCGATTTTTTTATCTGAATTTTAATGAAGTTTAAATACAACATAGGTGTGTGTTATCACACAAACATTGACATGCAGAACCTCAGACCAAAGGACTTGGGGCAAATTAATTCTGGTGATGCAGGTTTCTGCTGGGGGATTTTGGTAACAGACATCAAATCATTTCTGTGGCCTCACTGCTTTCTACTTTTTCCCTCTTGAAGGCTCAAAAAAACCAGAATATCACAAAACAGCTATAAACCCTGCTATAAACTATCACAATGTTGGCATGGTCACATGAGAAGGAACGAATTCTATTTATATCTCACTTCATTGCTGTGGCAAGAGTAAATGGGTTTCAACAGAGGCATAATTACAACTTACACATTCTTCTGGGATCTTTGGGGTATGTTTTCTGAAGGACCAGTATGGGTACTTGAAAGATTTGAGGTCTGATCCTAACCAACAGCCTGGAATCTAGCATTCCAAATGCCTGAAGTCAACAGCAGGATCAGTGCCCAACTGAAATTTGGGGTTCTCAGTGAAGTCTTTCTGTTTTACTACTGTGAAAGGGATCATGTTTTTTTTTTTTTTCCATATACAATATAATTTTTTGGCATGCACAATCAAACTGAGCAATTAACATCTACACAACAGACTTAGTAAACATGGCTGGAATATATTACTATAGATTATATATAATATTTATATGGTCATATTATTTATATATTAATATATAACCATATGTTATATGGTTATATATTTATGAGAATGTTCTGTGACCTATCATATATTCAAAGCTCTAGTTAGTGCTAAAGAAACCAGGCAGAGATAAAGGAAGTACAAATTCCATAGTTATAATACAACACACTTTACAGAATGATTATAGGAGTAATAGTTTGTTTTACAATACTCCCAAGAGAATCATGTAACAAAAATTTGCATGATTGAAATGAAAAAAACTTTTGATACACGTTTTTGAGCATTGAAACTCTATGACCTAAACAATTCAAATAAGACACGGCAAAATCTATTTTATTTATTAAATACTTTTATAAAAAGGTCTAATAGGTATAAAGACTTTGTTGGGCAACAAATGCTAGTTATTGCTTATAACTGGCACATAGTTAAGTAGAGGAAACGTTTTCAAAGAAAACTGGCAGAAGCACTCTTTATTTTACCACTGTAATAAGCACAGTTCAGAAAACCTTGTGGGCTGCTGAGGAGTTTTATTTTTTCTTTTCCAGGGTGCAAACTCAGTGTCAGTAACTCCTTAATTCAAACAAAAAATAAAGTTTTACTTTCTTTTTAAAGCAAAAAATAGGGTTTTCCACTCTATTTCCCAGTGTGATACACAAACCAACCACAAAATCATCACCCTCCAAATATAACCAGCAAGTACAAGTTTCCTTACAACAGATTTTGAGCACTTTCACAATTCCAGACATGGATTTGGATTAATACCAGCAAAAACACCACTGGGTGCCTTAAACCTCTTAAGTGAAAAATACGTTATAAATTAAAATGTATTACATTTATCTGTACTACAAGTTAAAAAACCACTCTGTTGTGTTCCTAGGAATAAACTCCAAATAACACATTATCAAAGTTTCAACCAACCAAAGGCATTCTAAACAGACATTTGGTCAAGGATGTTGAATACTGTACTTCTGTGCATTTCTAAACTCATGTTATAAATGGTCCCTGATAATAAAATGATCATGAAGAAGACATTATTTGCTTTCACTGTGCATTCTGAGAAAGTACTGTGGTTAAAGTATAAGGCTAAGGCATTTAATTTTTTTATCTCACAGTGAATTTCAGGGCTTTGTAACACCTTTATCCATTTGTGAATACATTCTGCAAAAAGAGAAAAAAAAAAAAACACAAACAAAACAAAACAAACAAATAAATAAATAAATAAATAAACACCAAACACCAAAGCCAAAAGAAAACACACAAAAGTCAATATAAAGCACACATAAAAGTTGGAGTATACTTAATTTATGCTTTAATAAATTGTACTTAATTTATGTTTTAAATACTGGTCATCAACTGTCAGTTACATAATACTTTTTGATGCTTATTTTCTAGTAAGTAAATTATATTGAGTACCAAAATAATTTTGTTAATTAAAAACAATTCCTTATCAGTTGGAAATGTTTTGAGCAAATAATTAAATATTGCTGAGCATTATATTTTTCAGTATTAAATAAACCAAGCTGGTATAAATTAGCTGCCTTGGCTCACCTTGGATTAGAATCTTGACTGCAGGAAATGTAAAATATCAGCCAAAACTGCAAAAGCTACCTCAGTATATTATGTTCTTACTAGGAAATTGCTCCTACTTTCAAGTGACTATCAAGGTTCAAAGAAGCAACTAATGAGACCACTAGACAACGTATAGTCTTGTGTCATCACCAACTAGATTTGCTTTAATAACTTATTTACAATTGGCTAACTGGGGTACAGATGGTGACTGATGAGAAATTTCTGCAGAGTATGATAAGAGTTAGTCACTTAACATGAGATATCAAAGATCTTTTATTTTTAGAAAACATAACAGTTACATATTGTCCAACAGAACTCATACCATTGTGTGGAAATTACCAATACCTTCTCCTTTCCTCCAGGATTTTGCTTTCCTCTTCACTAATCCAAATAGAAGTTGCATGGCAAAAACCACAAAAATAATCTCTTCGGTGTGACCTTGAAGAAGTAACTAAATTAAATCAATTTGATATTTATTCAGCCTTGATGCACTTGTGGCATCATTTGTTATGTGAGCCTTTCAGGCTTCTCAGCCAACTTAATCCATCTCATTGCTTTTCTCCTGTCTTTATTTCCATACATCTTCATTACTAGCACTCCAGTTTAAGCTGCTGTGGAAGGGTTCAGCAGGAGGTATTTATTAAACATAAACTCAAACAAATGTTAACACAGAGTAGCTACTGGAAGTACAGAGATAAAAGGCCATTTGCTGGCTTAATTAAAATTAAGCAGAAATAATGGACTGTCTTGAGGAGGAATAAAATAAACACATACCACTAATCTCACAAATCCAAATATACAATAATTTGAGTGTCCAAATGCCATTGTTTTAATAAAGTATTTAGTAATAGAGGACAGTTTAAAAGCAACCAGAATGAGTTCTCTTACATGATAAAATTAATAACTCTAATTCAAATTCCTACTGTAATGTTTTTTAAAAATTTATAATTAGAGTTTCCTTCTGACATTGATACCAGCTAGAAAGGCTTTTGTAATATGATCTCAATAGGCTATTAATACCAGAACAAGATTAAGGGATTTTTTCTGTCCTTCAGGAGTGCATGTAACCACTGAAAAGATGAATGGAAAGTATCTATTCATATTGATCACGTTTAGCACATCTTTGAGGTTCACAATAATCTTCCATATACTGTTTGGGAAAAACTAACTGCTTAAGAAGGACTGACAGCTCTTAACTGGTCAAACCTTCTTCTAGTCTTTCTTATAAATATCTGGTTTTCATTTGGTGACTGATTAGGATATCACAGGCTGGCAGAACTTCGTGTCATTTAAGCATTTGAGCCTATTTAAGATTGTCCAGAAGTCACTGCTGATACTACAACTTTGTCCTTGACACTTTTAATAAAATTCTAACAAAAACTTCCTCAGGCCAGCAGTCATGCTAATTTGGGTATACTGTACTTTCTTTATAAATGTAAGTAATGTCATTGGCCTACTGGTCAAACCATGCCCTCTTTAACACAGAAGATCAACAGGGACATCCCAGATCATCAAGTTCTCACATGGTATCATAGGCATTAAAGCTAGATGAGTTATCTCCAAATTCTTAGTAGGAGGCTGTTATAGAAATGTAGTGTTCTGAGAGATAGATATCTTCTGATATCACAGGAACACAGAATGGTGGGGGTTAGAAGAGACCTTTGGAGATCATCTAGTCCAACTCCTCTGCCAAAGCAGGTTCACCTGCAACAGGTTCCACAGGAACACATCTCAAAGAGTTTTGAAAGTCTCCAGGGAAGAAGACTCCACAATGCCTCTGGGCAACCTGTTCCAGTGATCTGCCATTCTCCTCAGATTCAGATGGAACCTCCTGTGTAATGTGTAAATGAAGGAGAAAAAGCAGCAGGTCTTTTGGTGGTTTTAAGGGGTGTTTTTCTTTGCATAAGTCAAGGCAGTTGATAACACTACTCCTTTTAAAGTACCTCCATATCCTTTCATTCTGCGTCTCTCTGCCTTTAGTTTTCTCAAAGCAGAGTTCTCACAAAAGCACTGTGACTAATATAGAAACACTACAGTACCAAAAAGAGAAGCAAGACTCATTATTAAAATGCTAATTAAAAAAAAAAAAAAAAATCCATTACAAAAGTAATGCCTGAAACAGTTTCTGGAATGATGTGCTGAATCATTCAGTTACAACATATATGGAACTCCTTTTCTACAGAAGAAAGAAATATATGTCCACTCCTGAATAGCCCAGGATGCTATCAGAGTCTAATAGCCTTTGCATTGCCTAACAACAATGTTGTGAAACAGTGAACAATTTTTGTTACTCAATTTTAACTTTTAAATGTTTCTTCCACTCACTAATAGAAAAACCCTTACCTTCTCCCCTGAAATACAATACACACTTTGTCCTTGTTTACGCCTTCCTAACGTTCTTTCTCTTATTTAGGTGTTATTAAACTTTGCACGTTTCCTAAAAGTCTTTATAAAATAAACCTATTTATTGTTGTTGTTATACGATACGTTCCAAACTTTATATTTGCAGAAAGGTTTGTTTTTTCTTCAGAGGCCACTTAAACTTCCTAACTTACAGTATACACTATGTATGATGCCTCATTGTCTCTTCAGGAAGAGTAATTTTCCTTAGAAGGATGGCAGTCTTATACTGGAACATTCATAATGAAACCATTGCAATGACTCAAGGATATAAGTGATGTGTTTTTCTGTCTCTGGGTGGCATTCTTGCTGAAGTGTCAGCTGCTTCCTTATCCCGTTTCATAATTTGCAAGTCCAGAAAGAAACCATCCAAACTGATGGGCTTAATGCTTGAAATGCTGTGAAGAGGGAGGGTATCTATTCATATACAAACAATGCAAGTATTACATGAAAGGAAAATATGACTAATGCTGAGTTTCACTCCCCTGATTCACCCAGCCCCATACCCCCTGCAAATTCCTCAGCATTTCTCAGGTTCAGATTCTCTTTTACTGCTGAAGTCTGTTTCCCATTTTTCACCATTCTTTTCTCAAATTCTTTGCACAAATTTGTAAACTCTCTTTTTGAAAAAAAAAAAAAAAATAAATAAAAAATTCTCATTTTAGCATCAACTTTATTTTAGAAAGTACCACTGGGTAAGGAAGGAATAGAGCAAAGCAATACTGAAATGGAAAGTAGGGCTGAATGTTGAACAGAAGTTTCCTAAGAACTCACCATTTCCCTTTACATTGTATCTTCTTTATCATATACTATTCCTAACTGGCTCTAAGAATAAGTAAAAGTTTGTGGAAAATGCAGTGTAGTACTACAGAAATTTCACAGAAGATTACTCTATGCATGATTTCTAAATTAACATACTATTCAATAGACAATAGAGAAACAATACTCTCCCAGAGAATGAACATACTCTCCGTCTCCACCTGTATGTGGCTAGAAATATTATGGAGATTACTATCTGAGGTTAAGCATCTGGGTTATAGTAGGTACAAAAAAAAGTACTGTGCAAAACTGTAACTATATTAGTTATAACCTTATTTGACCATCAAATTGTAACTTAAAGAGAAGAGATGAGCACTTCCAAAATTTCTTTGTTGTAATGTTAAAATTTTTAACTAATAATCTGTGAGAGACTTTGTCTACTCTTTACTAGGAACTTGTGGAAAAGTAGTGGAAGTCTCAACAAATTCACCTTTGCTATAAACTGGAAAGATGAATTAACTTCTGCATCTAAATGCTGATTTACAGCTTACTTGATCTGACAGAATAACAAAAGTTGTTAAGAGATTTGTGGTGTATTTTAACAATAGTAGAATCAAATTTCTACAAGTAGTTTTGGACAACTTTTCAGTGAAGATAAACCAAGGAAAAAGTAGGGTTTGGATCTTGGACATTAAAAAGAAAAAAACAAAAAACCTCAAAGAAATAATACAATAAATTAGCTTCATGAGACTGGAGGGATCCTTGTTCACTTTCTTTGATTTCCCTTTACCTAGCGAATCTACATATTAGTTTACAGGCTTCTTTCTGTTTTGAAACAGAAAAGCCTATCTCCCAAGGCATTTAGTCCCTTGAAGAAGTGCAAAAATATCAATTTTAGTTGCATAGTTCCAGATCTCACGAAGACATAGCCATATGGCAGACTAAATTCATAATCAAAATACGGAACATCTCATGTTTCCATCCAGAATGCAAAACAGACAGCCAGGCTCAAATTCTCTGCTATGTTAAGAATTACAAGGTGCAAGTAAAATGCAATAGATTTCCTTGGTTAAAGCATAGGTGAGATTCTATTCTACTGAATCCCCTGTTTTTTTCCTTACTAAATAATTTCAGACATAATCTACTAAATACTTTCAGGCATAATTTATGCTCTCACCTTTCCACCCTCTTCTGAGAACTGAAAAACGTAACTTAATCCAGTCAGATTTGGTTTTATCTGTTACCACTATCCAGTTTATTCACTAAGCAGATAAGTGGTATGACACAACTATGACAGTACAGCAAATTGTTTACCATAAATTAATAAACATATTCTCCTTCTTCACTTTCTTTTTTAAAATTTTACCAAGCAGATGATAAAATCTGCTGCTTCAGATTAATAATTTATATTTTTTTTAATGTCTTCCAAAATTATCTGTGGCCTGAAGAACCTGTTCAGGAGTCACCACTGCAAGCCAATATTTCATGCAATTAAATGAATTCCAAATTTGTATAGAGCTTATAAATAGCTAAAGTGTGAATTGATATACAAATTTGCTTCTGAGAGACTAAAATTATGAATTCTTTTTAGCCTAATATTTCTGATTCACAAAATGCCAGCTGCCAAAATTAAATTTCAAAATCCTTGTGTTTTTAGGGGTATGCATTATCATTTTTTTGCTAGTGATCTAGCTGATCAAATGATTGTAAAAGTAAATTATAAAATGTTGATTCTTTTTTCATCTTGGACATGACAAAATGTTGTTAAATTTCAAGTTGATGTCCCCTACTCACTAAAAATACCAGTTCACATGGATTATTGTATGTTATTTCTAAACACTTGAGTCATAAAGGTTAGAACAGGAAACATTCATGAAAACTCAGAAATTAAGACTCACTCCAAAATCAGGACAGATAATTTTCAGGGTTTTTACTTAATAATTCTTCTTTTTTTCTTCTTATATTCTCTCACCACTATTCCATTTCAGCATAAGAAAAGCACTGCTAAAAAAGATATCCTATTGTTCTTACTAATAAGTTGCTTGAATGTTCAGACTGGGACTTTTCCAGTGAACTGTATGACTGAGTTGAGAGAAGCATGTGGAAGTGAAGTGGCTAAGAGTGATGCATCCCACTAGTCTTGAGTAATCTTGGCTGCTGAATGAAAGCCTGAAAGCAACTTGGGACTCCACTCTGTCCTAGACAGTTAATTACTCAATTATACTAGCTTATTGAGGATGAAGTTGTAAAGGGGCAATGTGAATGAAACGTGCTGCAACTGCTTTTGGTCAGTTCAAAGGACAGGCTGAGAAAGATGGGGTTGTCCAGCCTGGAGAAGAGAAGGCTCCAGGGAGACTTTATTGTGGTTTTCTGGTAGCTGAAGGGAGCCTACAAGAAAACTGGGGAGGGAGTTTTTACAAGGGCTTGTAGTGAAAGGATGAGACATAATGGCTTCCAAATGGAAGAGGGTAGATTAATATTAGATGTAAGGAAGATGTTCTTCAC
>NW_008580905.1:0-45772 GCF_000691845.1 Merops nubicus | reverse complement strand
TTGTTGAACCTCATGAGGCTGGCTTCTAACCAGCCTCACACTAACTCCCTCCCCATCTCAACTGAACACCTAAGACTTGCAGAACAACCTTCAGCTTTTACACAGCCAAGTTCTGGGCAGCCAGTCTCTCCCCACTTTTTTGGTTACCCAAAAAAAGAAAACTGTCTGTCTTTGTAATCTCTACTGACAAGAGAAACCTACCCTGACAGAAGCTAAAGCTTCCCTTCCAAAGAGCCTTCTAAATGTTGTGTACAACAGGGAAAGTAAGTTGGCATGCTGAATGCAGAACAACAAAACCAAACAAGCCCAAACCAACCAATACAAAATATGTAAGTTTATTACAATTACATAACATGACATTCAGAGTTTTAAAAAGTCCACTTCATGTAAAAACCTGGTAGATCTTAAAAATAACATCTCCCTCCTTTTGCCCTCTAAATAGGAATGGCAAGTAGCAAATGTATAGTGATTTTTTTTTTTTTTTAAATAGATGAAAGCTTGAACATAAACATTTCACAGAATCATAGATCAGGCTGGGTTGGAAGGGACCTTTAAAGGACTAATTGTCCTATCCTCCTGACACAGGCAGGTGCATTTTTCCCTAGATCATGTAACTGAATAGATTTCCCTATTTAAAGCACTAAATCCTGTCCTAGCCTTGACTGTGCCTCTCGTGCTTTTTCAAAGCATATTATTGCTGCCAGTGGTTGCATAAGAGAATTACTGAGATTTTCAGAAATGCCATCAGAATTAAAAAAATATAACCCTAGGAACAAAATGGAAATTCAATTATCTGCAACTTTTCCCAGATACATCATTTTTCACAAGCAATAACCTGGAATTATGTTCAATTTTAAGATGCTCATTCTAAAGAAAAATGCATTTTTAAAAATTATCATGCACTTTTACAGTTTCAATTATCTGTAAATACACAACTCACTTTCTACAATGCCTGGCAGATAAAAAACAGACAAGGAAAACAAGGGGCCTGGTGTATCTGGGAAGTTCCTTCCATCTTCAGCTAAATAAAAAGAACAAGCTGGGTTTGGCTGCCAGTGCAGAGTTGTGCTGTGAGTCTGAGGCAGGCCCTCCAGCAGGGAGATGATGTGATTATTTCTGGATGCCGCAGTCATGTGGCTGCAGAGCAGAGCCCTGGTCGGGAGCGCGGCGCGAGCCCCTCGCGCTCACACCGCTGGCTGCAGCCCCCGCTTCTGCATCCTCCCAAAACACACCCACAGCGACGTGAAGCAGCACCAGCTTTGCTGTGCTGTGCCCTCAGCCAGTCAGTTTAGACTCCTTGTTGCAGTGTATCTGAAGGCTCGATTCTGTCTCATTTTTTTACTGTGAGTCACTTCACACGCATGTTCACTGGGTCTCACTCAATCACCGAGCATTAATATCCTCCTCCCCCAAACCACTCCTGCTTGAAGTAGCCTGCCTGAAGACTGCAGAATAAGGAATTTTAGTTTTGTTGGTATTTACTCCTACAGTATCTTTCCCTCAGGTACAAGCAGAATTCACAATAGCCAAACTACATAATACTGCAGCAAAAGCTGCACAGTACGTGATTATCCAGCCCATAAGGCATCTTTTTGGATATTGTACATATTCAATGTTACTCCTTCAGAGACAGATCTGGTTTTCAAATATTAGTGTCTCATTGTACATTTCAGAAAAACAACAGACTTCCTGAAAATATTTCACTGTGTTAAATCTTAAATACCAACTTACTTATTCAACTTTAACTACTCCTGCCACGCAAATTTCCTTAAACTCAGAATATTTACCCATTCAAGTGACATGCGCTTTGAAGCAAGGAAAAAGTTGAAGTGTGTGTATCTAGTGGTTAGTCGTCTGTACAACTGACAACTTGAATAAAAGCTGCCTACAAAATTAATTATGTTAGCTGTTAAACAACAGGATATATTTATAATACAACAGGCTATGGAAATACAATTATTTGGCTCCTATCACAGGATTCACCACTTTTTTTCTTTTACCTATAAATACTACATACTCACTGCTGGGCACATGGAGTACTAGGAGATACTTGATCTAATTACCTGATTGCGGGATAATTGGCATTTGGCCATAAAATCTTCTAACTTGGTACTTGCATGGTGTATGCCTGCAGCACTTAAGTTTTCTTTCTGAAGGCTCACAGGGGAAGTGCTGAGCAAATAAAATCAAATTCCCATGTAACAAAGTTTAGCAAATGCCATTAAATATAAAACCTCACATTAAAAGTCACAGAAACCTACAGTGACTGTAGGAGTACTCCAGACCACATGGGAAAAGATTCTGTAATGAATAAACTCCTATTCCTAGAGTCAAATCAACTCATTTAACAACCTTAGGAATGGGCATTCCTCTGTCTATGAACACACCTTACTCATTTGCTGGGAGACTTAAAAGCAATCAAAGCACATAGTTAATCACTAGTCAGTGCAGTCCTCCTACAGGAAAGTGCCTGAACTGTGGCTCTAAGCAACAACTGCCAGAAGGGTTTTGGGCTGGAAGTGGAGTCAGAACTCTTTTACAAACAGTAATTCTAACACCATTTACACTTCAGCCTTTGCCAATTCCCGTAATAAAAGTGCAAGTTATATTGGAAAAAATATTCATTGCCCTGTTCCAGTTAGGCAGACTGAAGGCCATATGCTCTGCCTGCAGAACTCCTCCCATCAAACTCTCCCTTAACTCTTGAGAATTTTCTTCTGATGTCTGTTACAACAGCAAGGTCTGTGGTTTCATTCCATCGCAGGCAACATGGCCAGGAACTTCAGGCTTTGCTGGTGTACACCTGGCTGAACCTGGCACATCTGCACGCAGAAGCTGAGAACAGCAGACAGGGAGTGAGGCAGAGATTAACACACGCTCAGCTACAGCTGAATGCATGGGCAGCTATTTGCTTTTCTTTCCCCTCTTCAGAATACATTAAATGAGCCAACCTGTAACAAGTTCTGTTGTAACTGGTTAAGGAATTTAAAGTTCTACAAAAAAAAAAAAAAAACAACTCAGAAAACAAAGAGCATCTGCATGATGTAAACTTGAAAAATAGCATCTTGCACTTTTAGTGTCTACAGGTCTCAGTTTAAAGAAAAAATGGAGCTATTAAATTCAGACGAATAACAGCACACAATGGTTGAGCATCCTGCTCATGGTCAAACAGCACCATTGCGAGCTAGAATGGGGAATGCTGAGAGCTCACAAGTTATCTGAAGCTTCTGGGAGTTGTGTTAAAGATGGATGCATATGATATTAAATGCACCCTCACACATCTCAAACTGGACAGCCAAGACCAGTGCCATTTTGCTACCTTCTTGCATTTTTTGTACAGCACCTACAAAACCATCCTATAATTAGAAATTAGAAACCATTAAATAGTTAGAAATTCATCTGTATGGCACAGAAGAAACACTACCTTTTAAATTTTAGAAGATACTAAAAAGCCACAAAAAGCATCTTATGCCTGCTTACAATTAACTAAAAATCTAATAACAATATTTTTAAGACAAATGCATGAGGTTTAAAGAACTACTGTTTTCCCAATAAACAGAAAAAAATACTTCTAAGAGAAGAAGCAGGTAAGAGAGAAAGCAAAGACTGCTGCATTTCCAGTAAAGTAATTATGTATATCAAGGTATCACTAGAAGTAAAGGCTCCCTTAACATTTTTAGGATAGATTGTTTTCTTAAGCCCAAGAAGTTTCAGATACTTTGCAACTGATTCTCACATTATCATCTTATACTTTTAGGTATTTTTTTTCCCCACTAGAATTATACAAGCAAACTAAAGCTTCTTTATATCAATCCCTGACTGTTGCTCTTAGTACCTTCCTAAGGTGTTAAACAGAGTTAAGGTATTTACTGTGCATTTCAAAGCCCTTCAACTTAGAGTAAAACATCCAAACCCACTGACATGACATTTATCAACATTACTTCTGAACTGAAATGTAACTCTGAAGACACAGTCTCTCAAACAGGTCACCATGCAGTCTCAAGTGAAATCCTTAGAGAAAGAGAACCAATGCTGACCAATGGCATAAACAGCATTTTAAAAAAAGAAAAACCAAAGGCAGATAGGAGAGTCTTCCTAATTTATAGTAAACATTTAATTTCTCTGTGCTATTAGGATGGGCAAATAAGTCCAAGTCTGAACATAAGTGTCACAATGCTCATTTGGGACAAGGATAAAGTATTATCTGTAACTGCAGCATCTAGTAAGACTTTCTTTCTTGGCTTCCTGAGTTAAATATCATTAAAAAATTCCAACTCATCATTCATGTCCATTGAGCAAATTTAACAGTTTGAACACTGCACTTAATAGCAGGCCCTGACACAATAGCCACTATCAACATTCTACCCAGCATCCTAACATGCTCTCATTACACAAACCTTGAAAATAAAAAATAGAATAAATTACAGTATTAATAAACTGCCAGAGATTACAGGCATGTCTTTTTCATTAATATGTAAAAAGTATTGACAGTAAACAGCAGAAGCACAAGAAGAATATTCACCGTATCGTTTAGTTACTGTGGACACATTTGATGCGGAGATTTGTTCACTGTACTCTCAGTCCTCATGGCTCATCAAAGCCTTTGTAACTGCCTTGTTTGCCAATCGGTAACACTATATCCAACTAAAGAAACAAAGGAAATGTACTTCAGACCTCATTTTCTCACTTTCAATAAATTTCCTTGACTCTCCTTCTGCCTAATTAATTCACCTATTCAATTCCCGGACTTCACAATTGCAGAACTGCATTTACGTCATGTAAATATGCAATTTTAACTTCACTGAGTGCACATCTCTAATTATTCTGATATGTAGCAATATGGCTCCAGAAGTCCCTGAAGTGAAAATTGATGAAGCCACATCTGGTTCATTTTAAAGGGAACCTGAACAGAGCATTAAAATGCACTGAGTAGCCTATTTATCTCAGGAGGTGTTAAGATATTGAGTGATGATGATCTGCATTCTGCATTAAACATTTATCTGACTGTCTGGTAAATTTATTTAACCTTGAACCTGCTCACCAACTTTAACTTTTATTTTTCCCCATCTTGCAGTAGAAGCCCTGATACATCTCTGGGTTTGTTTAGTGCATCTGCTTATCCATGCAGAAAAACAGTTCCAACCGCAGATTGTATCAACTGCTCGTGAGAGGTAGTCTGTAATTAATAATACCCTCTGCTGACAAACTAATACAAACTCTTCCATTCTGTAACTCTCACTCTGTAAGTAAGGGTTACACAGACAAAATATTCCAAAGACAAAAAATTTCCAAATTCTCAGTCTCTCCAATAGTTTATCCATCCAGCTGAATGCAAGAACAGTCTGACAGAGTGGCATTAGCTCATCACACAAACCCTCTCTAAAAGGCCACAGCAGATACCACTAGCGTCAGCAGCCCATTTGCATAGCTGCTCTAAAGAGACTCCACACAGTCTCAATTTTTCTTTTTTCCCCAGAGAGGTCCTGAACTTAGCTTAAAAGCCTGTCTTGCAACTCAAACACCAACAGCTTGATCAGGACAAGGGCTGGAGTGCACAGAACTAGCCATCACACATACTGGTTTCATGTACATACATCCTAAGCTACACCAACCCCTTAAAGATGCTTAAGCAGCTGCCTTGCAACTCTGAGTAAATCCCTCCCTCAGAGCAGCAGACGAGGTCCTCTTACCTCACAAAACAGGAATGGCCTCACATTCACCATCTGTCTGCAGTGACTTCTTGATCCTATCCTGTATTGGCTGCCCAGTGAAAAACAGGCTAACCCCAGCCAGCAGCCAAACACCCACCTGCCTTTCACCCAGTCCCTCTCCCAGGGGATGGGGTGGAAAATAGAAGGGAAAAAGACTCACAGAGTGAGGTAATGACAGTTTATTAAGAAAAGCAGAAAGGAATTTATTCAGTGCTCCCCACCAGCAGGAAGATGTGCAGTGGCTCCCTGAGAAGCAGGGCCTTAGCACGCCCCAACCACACACATCCCCTGCCCCACTCCCGTCCCGGAGCTCCCGCTGCTCCACGCAGGGAAGTCACTGACAAGGCCTTCAAGTCACTCCACAGACCTGAAGGACCACGAATGGCAGAGGTAGGGGTGAGAGGAAAGCAGGCTCACAGGAGTGATGTATGACTTTTAAAGTGTGCATTTGTTTCGTTGGAGCTGTTTGGTTCATTTAAAAAAATAAAAATACAACAAAGCAAATTCATCACAAGATACTCAGGCAGTACTAGGCAGAAAGCAAGAAAGGAATGCAAGGTACTTCTTAGTTAACTTCTCATTATTCAATCCTTCCAGTCCCACCACTTTTGTGCAAGTCAGTTCGGGCAACTTTGGGGCTGTATTTTGGGGTTTATACTGTTGTCGCCTTGCTTCCTACAATTAGGATGCTGGAGACATTTGCTTTTTAAATGTTCATGTTTCTCCTCTGGGCAGCACAGGTACTACAGGTGGGTATTAAACTGGTTGCCAATTTACGTGCTCATTGGTACTGCACTCAAAACGCTGAAAAAAGTTGCATTTTGTGGCTGGAGGAGGTACATACTGGACAGAGTCTGACGTACATTCAGTCTTGGTTAAGCACTTGTTGCTCTCAAAACATTGTCACTCACACTCAATTACCCTGCATGCAGTTATTACCTCAAAGGACTGGTGCAGCAGACTTCCTAAACTTCCATTCAATACTACAGCCAGGTATTGACACTTGCTCCATGATAGGACGAATGCAGAGACTCAATCATCTGTAAAATTCAGATTCAGAGCTCTATGAAGAAGAGTTACCTTATTATGACAATTTTCGTAAGTTAATACAAAAAAAAATAAGCACTAAACTTGACTTTATGCACCAAGATCAGAATTAACAAACACTACTACAAATCTGAGAGAGATTCAAACTTAAAGTGAAACACACTTCATTAGAAATATCCAAGTTTAACCAGAACTACATTAACAATTTTCCCATCAGTTGGCATATAGTTAATTCCCAGGATTTTTAATTGAAGCGAATTTGGAAGAGAATTCTTTAATCAAAACTACCAATTACCTGCTAAAGAAACGAACCAACTTTAGGCAGGTTTCATTATAATGGACATTAAAGGTGAAGGACAAAGAGGGAGTTCTATTTTTTTAAAAGCATCTCTGTACCTTTTGTTTTCTTCCACAGAACTCTGAAACTCTAAAGGTGACAAACTGTGAGATGATGGGACATCTTCCTAAATAAACTTTGTCAGGATGCTTTTTCATTGTTAAATTCTGCTTAGCTCATGACAACCTATTCTCCACGATTTCCTCATTGAGCCATTATAATAATAAAACCTGGTGACATTTAGAGCCAAAGAAACCCATCTGCCAACACATGGACAGTTAGTATCTGACAGCCAAATTTTCATCAAGGACAGGAGAAGAAATGATCTCTTGCTAACACCGCATATATCACAAGTGAGATCAGCCTGTACTTTTCATTATTCTACACGGATTACATTTGGAAAGAAAAATGTACTGATGCATTAATACATCTCACTGTGCATCAACATCATTTGTAATTGTACAATTGTGAAGGCAGAAAGAAGTAGGTAAGGGAAAGCGATTTCTTAGGGGAAATCAGAAAATGAGTGAAGGATGACTCAAACTGATGAACTCAGATTTGTAACTTTCTTCTTATGAATAAATTAAAAGAGACAATTCAAATTCAGTTTGTGTGCTTAAAAATTTGGAAGAGAAGGTGATACACTTTTCGGCCCGTAACAACAGGTCTCCATCCTCACACCGCCTACTTACTAACTCCAAAAGTACCATAAACACTCAATAGGTTCTATAGAAGAGAAACCTTTCCATAACCAATAGCCTAGCCCCAGACCCGAGTTTCTATACATGAAGATAAAAGCTCCACTAATTCCACAAAGTATTACAGAGAAAACAAAGACACTTATAAGTGAAAATAGCTATGAAATGGGAAGCAGGATTTTCTTCCATCTCGGGCATCAACAGCATTGTTACCAGATTTCAATGACAAAAGCATCTGCATCTCATTCCTAAGCCATCAAGGATACTGGGTTGGATAGGAAGGATTAGGTTCAATATTAGGAAAAAATTCTTCACTGAAAGGGTCATTAGGCAGTGGAACAGGCTGCCCTGGGAAGTGGTAGAGTCACCACCCTTGAAGGCATTTAAAAGACATGTAGACATGCTTCTGAGGGACAGGGGTTAGTGCTGGGCTGGCAGTGTTAGGTTAATGGTTGGACTCAATGGTCATAAAGGTCTTTTCCAACCAAAATGATCCTATAATTCTAAGATTCAGTATTTGAGAATACTGACTTAAGTCTTGGGTATAATGAACGAAACGAGAGAAATAAACCATGGTCATATAGAAAGGGGCTAATTCAGTGCAAATGTGACTAGCAGCTTATCTTGTTTGCAGGCTCCTGTAAGTCGTGCTCTCTGTGTAGGTTGTTGCTGAACTTCCCAATTACCCCTTATTAAACACACTAAGCTTAGCCTCGCAGTTCAACACACTGTGACAGAATGTGCTACAAGACAAGAAAAAAAAAATATTGTTCTGCTTCATAAACTATTTTTTTGTGGACAACAGTGGCAATAACAGCTCAATAACAAAACTGCTGTGAGGATAAGCGTATTGTAAAAAGTCCAAACACCTTCAAATCTCCTTAAGGGACGACAGACAAAACAAATTCTTATTACTCAGTTTAGATCAACTTGAGGCTCAGCCTTCATGCCTATTGACACACAAAATGCTAAATAAAGGATGGTTGAGATCATTTTTATCTTCTTTTCCTGAGGCCTGCAGTGGCCACTGAAGAACATACAGCACATTTACACAAGCTCCCTATACATCTTATAGGAAAAAAAACCAAAAAAAGTAAGCAAAATGGGCAACTATAGAAAATGAGATGTATTCAAGCAACATACTGAGGGAGGAAAAACGAAAAACAAGCTGTAACTTCTAATCAATGTATTTTCTGTTCTCTTGGACCCTCTGCACTTACATTAGTTTAAACACTCTGTTCCTTTCAATCCACAGCTTGTCAAGAGTCTTGCTTTAGTGGCTGACATGCAGCTACCAACCACCCCCAGAATAAAACAAACGTATCAGCATGGTAAAAGCCATTAAAGTGAAATAGAAGGATGAGGGAGAAGGAACAGAAAAATATTTCTAAAGCAATTTAGTACCAAAATTGGCTAAGTGTTTTTTTTTTTTATTTCTAGATGAACAGAATACAAAGAGGTTACAAAAAAAAATTAGTATCAAGCACACAGGTTCAACTTGCCATCTGTAGACAAAATAAAAAAAATACCTTTGGTCCTATATAGAATTTCTTTTAGCCCAGCTATAACCAGAGTTCTTCCTACTGGTTTGAAACTATCCTCATGCCAGTATGGTATAGAACAGTAGACTGGAGCAGTTTTCAAACAAATATACTCTAAGCTTGCATTTCCAAAGATATAATTACATGAAACACTGACAGCTTTTATGATTGACATTGCCATCAGACTTGATTTATATTTCAAATTTCTCCTAGGGGTTATGGACATGCAAAACCTATTACTTTTTTCCATTATACACATTAATCTGGAATTATATGAACAAGGCATAGTGAATCCATGATAATAAATTACATGTTCAAAACATAAAATTCAAGTTACATCTTATGGACATATTGCAAAGTAGAGCAACACACTCCTCTCGCCAAGGAGTTATGTATTATCCTGTTTCATAATCCTACATAATTACCAGAGTTTATTAGATTTTGTATTTATTTTTTTCTAAGTATATTTCTGAACTAGCACAGGCTGACACTGATTTTTTTTTGTGTCTGCTCTCACTGAGTAGCATGTCAAATATGCCATTTGAGATTTTAAATTTTTAGGCTTACAGTCTAAATTATTAGCCTTCAAAAGCCTGCTTGTGGATTTATAAGTGCTGTCTGAAGAATTCACTTGAGTAGCTTTAAAAGACTCAGAAGGAGACAGCACAACATCTGTCCATGACAAGCTGCTGAAAGCCAGGCAGGAAGCCAAGCACTCCCCAAAGTTTCAACCCAGCAAAAGCAGCCAGTCTTGAACAGCTGTAAAGAGTAAAGCAAGAACTGTTTTTAACATTAAATCAAATAAACATAAAAGCTTGCAATAATCATACAGCAGTTGCTCCTTGGAGTTTACTGAAGAAATGAGGGGCACAACTTACCTAGTTCACATCAACATATTACAGCTTATTGCTGTTTTACTGATAGAGATATATTTGTGTCTTCTACAACAACATTAGGCTTAAAATATGGGGAAGGCTTCATCGCTTTGCAAGACTAAATTGATCCTCCTGTAAGGAGCTCTCTATGTAAATTCATAGGAAAAAAAAAAATTAGACAAAGCAAGCCTGTAGAAGAGGATTTTAGGATGCTTTTCTCCATTAAGTTCTGAATGGAACTATCCTGAGCCTTCCCAGAAATTTCAACTGTCTTTTAAGCGGTGGTTTCACTCTTAAGGGAACAAGAATAAAATTTATATTACAAGAATGAAAACCACAGAATAGAGTGAAAAAGGCTTATGAGGTCAAACAGATAAGCTGAGGTGCAAGGGACATGAAAGAAAGGTAGGTACAGGAAACTCTGAAAGTGCAATTCTAAAAGGAAATTCTACAGCATGTTTAACTTCTTGTGAAAGCAGACAGAAAGAAAGGAACAACAAAAGTAGCCTCCTTTTATTACCCTGTAGAAAGCCAGTGTTCCAAGAAGAAAAAGTACTACCTCTTTGAGTATCGAGAATAAATCCCAAAAAGGCTTTCTCTAGCAATAAGTAAAATGTTTTGGAACAAGCTGCATTAAAAGAAATAAAATCTCAAAACATGAGTTCTAAATAAACCTTCAGCAAAATTTTACCTGAACATGCAGTCACATGTTTTCAGTAGTTCGAAATGTCTTTCAGAATTTCTTCTATATAATTAATTTAACTACATTTTTCTTTTTCTGCCTTCTACATTGCTGTCAAATCAGCCAAGACGTAGACAAGGAAACAAACAAAAACAAACAAAAAAACCCACACCACACAATCTTCAATTGCCTTCTCCTTAAATGAGTGATATCCTATGTTAGGCTGCACAACAGTCAAGGAATAACACATGGGAAAGATTTGGGGTACCTGGAATGGGGCACAATGCAACTGACTTTTCCCTGCACCACAGCCCTGCATGTCAGATGCATTGGTTGGTGTCATTAGAGGTTTGAGAGGGGAACAGATATCGCAGCCCAGCCAAATGGGAGTGCAATGGAGAATCCACCTGGGTGAACCTCATATTCAAAATGCATGAGACAGGAGGCCTGTAAAAGAAACAAACTTGACTCTGTGGAAGAAGCTTGGTGCCATTAGATCTGGGAAAAACTGGTAGAACTGAGGAGGGCCCCAGCAAGCCTGGGCTCTTGGCAAGTGCAGCTGACCAGGTCTGGCAACGCTAACGACAAGAGCCCTGCAATAAGGTACCTCCTGGCTTCCTGTTCATCCCCTGGTGCCTCCACAGCACAGACAGAGCCCCGCACTGTTACTGCTCCTGCTCGGGCACCTGCGGCACTGACAGGGTGAAGCCAGGTGCTCACACTGCAGCTTCCAAAATACAAATGCCTAGTGACAGGCAACATGCTCAGGAGGAACCTGCACACAGTAATTACCTCCTCTGTCAGTCCAAAACTAGTCAAGCGTGATCTTTCAAAAGCTGTACAAGCCCACCAATTTTTATTTGTTCTTTTTCCTTATTGTTACCTTTGATTTTTTTAAGATTGGGTGGTATTTAAGAGGCTGTTCCACTGTTGTTCTAAATATCCTTCTTTGGTTTTATTTTGGTCATGAAAGGGACAGCTTGTTATTGAAAAATCTCATACATACCCTTCTCTCAGTATCTGAGTAAATGGTATAAATAAAATTTAACTAATTTTTATCTCAAATACAAAAGGAAAGGCCTAGCCAAGCTGACTGACAGCTTGGAGGAGAGCAGAACTGCTAGTTTATCAGGGGGAAACAGGAGTGATGGGAGGGACGGAAAATGGTGATTTGACATTGAAAATAAGGATCACCTCTAACTTGTGGCTGCCATGCAATGACATGCTGGAAAAAAAAACTCTTCTGAATGACATTCAGCTAAAAGACAAATTAATTTAGTTGGAGTGCCATGGGAAACAATACAGCCTTCAAGTGCCACAGTAAATAAAACAAATACCATCCATAGTTTTCCGCCAGTATAGCAGATATTGACCTATCTTCCATTAGTTTTCATAGGTTTGCACTGAATCTATTTTGCATATTCTATTGACCTAAGTAGAAGGCCTACATTAACACTGAGAAGCATCATTTAAGTCACAACAGATGGTGTTCAAGCCTGCTCAGAGAAAACACAAGTTACCATGTTGAAGACTTAATGAAAAGAAACCAGAATTAATACCACAAGTTTCTTTGGCAAAGATTTAAATGGCACATATTCTCCTAACAGTAACATTGTAATTCTGCAAAGCAGTTGGTTTGGCTTTTTTTTTTTTTTTTTGAAATGGCATGAAACAAAAATTACTTGGCCCTTGTGTGTGGTTTCTAGGAGTTACCATGATGGTAATATCTTCATGCCAGTATTACTGCTAGGATGCAAGAAGCTACAGAATCTGACTGCTTCACAGGAAAAACCAAACCAAACCAACCAAATAAAACAACCCACAAAACTGCCTATCCATTTGTAGCTAGACTGGGGGAGATGATAAGGGCTAAGATGAAGTTCCTACTGAGACACGAGTTTCACAAGGGATTTGTGTTTAAGGAAAAAGAAATAAATCAAGCAAGGTCTCCTCATGATTTACTCAAACGATCAGCCAACAGCTGCAACATCCCGTTTGCCCTGGGTGTCACTCAGGTGATGTTTTGTAACGCAGGTTATGAAAACACGCAATAAATTCCCTTTCCCAACTCACACCCTCACCTCAGCGCTTGTGTTCACCCCTCACCTCTCCAGGATGTCCTTTTCTCACCCAACCTACTATTCACCTCTGGGTTGTTGTATGTCACTCTCAACATCCTGAATATCTGGAGAGAGAAAGAGCTTTAGGATTTTTACTCAGAAGCAGGGGAACAAGATATGCCTACAATGTTAATGAGTCCCATAAGCAGGTTAGCCACAACCAAAGTTTGGTTGTTTTTTGGTTTGGGTGGGTGGTTTTTTTGGTTTGTTTGTTTTTAAATGGTTACGTAGCAGGAAAAAAAACAACAATGAGGAGTTCCCATCAGGGACAACGGCAAACAAGGCAAACTGGGTATTACTGTCTGACTGCTCACCTTTCAATATTAATGAAAACCTCCTACATATGCTGGAGTTACATGGGGTATGAGGCTCAGGCAGGAAAATAAAGAAAATGAAGGAAATAGCTAACGCATCTGTTACAGTAGGGAAGAGGGAGGCAGTGGAAAGCAGTGCCAAATAAGTATATATGGTCACAGTAGCCCATCAGGGTATTACTTAGAGTGACCATATGAACCTAAATGCAACTGAAAAAAACTCACTTGGTATATTCAAAGAAAGCATTGAATTAAGGGGAAAACATGGCAGCAGCCTGCTCAAAGAAAACTGTACCATACTGATACTATGCCAAATGCAGTTGCAAAAAAAACCCAAACAGACAGATGAGAGGCAAAATGTACTCAGAGTCTGAAATGGCACAGCAGAAAGAATGGAAGGAAAGATCAGCATGGTGGGACTACCCAAAGAAAGATCAAGAAACATAGCATGCAAGAGCTAGCTCAGAAAACCACTGCGAGGTACCATACCTGTTGAACTTGGAACTCAAATGCTCAAGAAACTTTTTAAAGTATAGTGAGTTTGTTCACTGATACTCCTCCCATGACACAAAAAGCTAGAGTCAAGAGACAACTAGAGCAAGGACATCATCTTCCTTCCCAGGTCATCTCCAGTGCTCACATTCAGCATAGTATCACCTTGTTGCAGCTACACAACACTTCTAAGACTCATCTCCTAAACATGAGCTCCAGATTTAAAAAAAAAAAAAAAAAAAAAAGGCACAGCTGCCTATGTCACCTCTTCATTAATGGTGCTTACACCTGGAAAAACACACTACCAGCAGACACCAAATCTTGCATCAACATCCTCAGGCCAGCCAAAGCCACCAATATAAGAATGACATTGAGGTGCTTTAGCAGGTCTAGAGAAGGTCAAAGCAGCTGGTGGAGGGTCTGGGGAACATGTCTTATGAGGAGTGCCTGAGGGAACTGGGATTGTTGAGTCAGGAGAAGAGGAGGCTGAGGGGAGAACTTATCACTCTCAACAAATACCTGAAAGGAGGCTGTAGTGAGGCACGTGTCAGTCTCTTCTCCTAAGCATCTAGGAATAGGACAAGAGGTAACTGGCTTAAGTTGCACCAGGGGAGATTTAGACTGGATACTAGGAAAAATTTCTTTTACTGACAGAGTGGTGAGGCACTGGAGCAGGATGCCCAGGGTGGTGGTGGAGTCACTATCCCTCAAGGTCTTCAAAAAACATGTGGACATGGTACTTCGGGACACGGCTTAGTGGTCATAGTACTCTTGGGTTGATGGTTGGACTCTATGATCTTAAGAGGACTTTTCCAACATGAATGATTCTACAATTCTCCGTCCCCTCTCCTTTCCCAGCAGCTATAGGCTCGGGGCAGGCGTGCTGGCACTGTGTTCTCCTGCAAAACTGGCTTTCCCCAGCATTTTGCCTGCAATCAACTATCAAGCAATTCAATTGCATCTTTTCAGTAACTGAGCTGTTAAATAAATATAAATGTAAAAAGAAAAAAGCTGGAAAAAAAAGAAGGAGCTTCTTTTCTTAAAGAGTGAAATTTCTTCCTCACAGCTGAGTGTAGCCAAGTTTATTTTTAAAATGCCTTCAGGACTAAACCTCAGGAAATTCAGCTTTGCAGATGAAAATATCACTAGTTCCTTTAAAGTGCAGACAAGAAGCTATATAGTATCCGGAGCCACAATTGGAAAATCACAAAAGATAAAATTAATTTTTATTGGTAGGGAAACAGGACTGTTTAATAAGACTAACCCTACCTTGCACTACAGAGCACCTACCACACTAACTGCTGGCGTTAAGGCATGTTTCCATTAGAATACTGATGATTTCAATTTATGATAAGTCTCCAGAGAAAGCTTGTGAATCAGTATTTTCATACAGCACCTCTCACAGTAAGCAATCTTCCCCACCCCCCAAAAAGAAAACCTTTAAACAGGAATTCATTTATGTTAAACCAAGTGAGGAAAAAAACCACAAACTTTCTCACAAAGAAAAATAATTCTTGAAATGTCAAATGATTATAAGCAATTCTAGCAGTAAGAATTCTGAACTCTGAGAGATGAATTCTGGCACTTTAATATCCACCTCTGGGGAAGGCAAGAGAAAAGCAAATTGCTCCACAAGCATCTCTAGCTTATTGCTAGCTATGATGATTTTATTGTAACTGTGTGCTTTTAAAAAGCAGAGCAGAAGCTACTGCGAAGCTAAGCTTTATTTTGCAGTAATATCTACAGTGTTTTCCAACTTCTATAGTCACACTGCACCTGCCAAGGAAAACTTGACTGGCATTTAGATTTCAGCAAAACCATCATATTTCAAGGTTTACTTTTAGGTTATCGTTCCTGTTCGGCATCCCAGTTTTCCTTACAGTCAAACAATAACTAGCACAGGTTATTTTGTTACAATACAATACAATGTCACAATATAACAGAATGAGAATGAACTCCTGAATCGATAACTACCTTTAATTGATAAAGGAATGAAGAGAAGTAAAAGCCTAATCAACACACCCAGTGAAGGTTTTCAGAAGAGGTGACTTGAGAAACCTCCGGTTTTGGATGGTTAACTTCTGACATATTCAAAAGCACTTCATTTCAAACCAAATGAGCACTTAGATCTAGAGACCAGGATCTTTAAGAAAAAGTCAGACATGTAACCTATTAACATTCAAAGCATTGTGAAAAATCAGGAAAGCTCCTTGCCTATTCATTGGGCTGAAAGTTTTCTTTCCAGAAACTCAAAGCTAGGTATAAACAAAAGAAAACATAAAAGCATGCTTTCAGAAATTTTCTCACTTCCTAGTAAGAGCAACAACTGCCAGTTTTAAGAGAGACAAAGACAAGGGAGAAAAAAAAATAAACTTTCAAGCTGTTCAGTGTATTGTCTTAGAATTATTCTAACTACTATTTCATTAAATGCCTGCAATGGAACCACAAATCTATCTTTTCTTTTTCCTAAGGTCATAGTAATGTCAAGGACTTGACAAGCTGGCAGACTCAAGTACTTTTTACCAGCCTGCTTCCTAAAATGAGGGTCAATTTTTTGTACTTGCCTCTTATTCAAAATTCAAAACACTGTACACATGAAAAAGATAGCTATAAAAATGATCTCAGATGGCATGAAAAAGATCATATGGTGCAACACTGTTATAATAAGATTGCTGTATCTAATTTCAGTGTGTATGTTCCACAAAAAGCTTTATGTTCTTCATAGAATTCAGTACATGAACAAGAAATTCCAAGGCAAAGAGCTTTTCTTAAAGGGCTTTTTCTTATTAAGCAGCACAAAAGATTTCAGAAAGAGAAAGTTCATCCACGAGTCAGTCCACAGCGGAGGAGGTTAGATGACTAGTCAATTGAGAACAGTACCTACTGAGCGAGACTGGGTTAAGAGAAGCAAGTTACAGTCTCAGCTCAGCTTTTAGCAAGTCCTTTATCCTCCATTTCAATTTTCCACTGTAGATGAGGTTTATCTTCACCTGTAGATATGAAAACTCTTGAGAGGAGACATACTGCACAGGTTTTAATCAATAAGATGCAATTTAAAACTTAATTTCCCCCAAAGTACATTAAGAAAGCACAAGAAAGGAGATTTAGTTCTTCAAATCTAATTGCATGCATTTGTACTCCAAACCCAAGTCTCAATACACAGAATAGAATTTTATAAAGATTGCTGACTTCTCTCTTGCCTAACAAGCATAGCCTACTAAATCAGACCACTAACTGTGGAAAAAGAATGAAGAACTACTTTGTTCTTCCTTGAAGCACACACAAAAACAAGTAGGCCTGCGGGCTAACACCAAACCTGATAAAGACCATTCAACTTCAGGTTGTTTATATACCTTCTTATTTCTACTACAGATTCATCTTTTAAAATATTTCTTTTGCAACACAAACATTTCCCTTTAAAAAAAAAAATCAATGTTTTGAGCAGTTTGTATCAATAGCAATTTTTTCATCCTCCAAATCCTTAACACAAAGGCAGCACAAGGCTTCAGCAGTGACATTGAAGCCAAAACCTGAACAAGGCCCAGAGGAGTGTAACTGGCACTGAACCACACCTGACTTCCCTGAAACCTAAAATGCAAACAAAAGCACAAGACAGTAACTCATACAATCTCCTCCCAAGCACCAGTTTCAATGCTTGCAAGAGTAATTGTGGAAGGCCTGAAAAATACTTTAACAAATCACAGGAAGCACGAAATACGGGATTTCTGATCAATCAGATCTCAGTTTAAATACTGTTACAGCTATAAGGAAGCTATTTTTATTTTAGAAGTTGTTCATAGGAGTCCTTATTAGCAATTATGTTAACTGCAGATGAATGAAAGACAGGAAAAATACTAAAGCATTAGCCACCTTTGCAAATTTTTCCAGGGTGGGTTTTTTGTTGCTGTTTGGGGTTTTGTTCTTTGGGTTTTTTTGGTCACAGCTACATTCCTTCTAATCTTAAAAAAATTTACAAGTATATGAAGAGCTAAAGAGAGAATGAGAGGAAAAAATCCTTCTAATGATACAGCACACCAGTGATACCCAAATCTGCAGTATAGTAGGGGCAAGTCAGAATTTCAGTGGAGGCAATTCTACAATGAAATATTTTTCTTCTCCCAGTCTTACAGAGCACTTTTTCCCAAAACAATTCCAGCTGATGAAGCTTTACACTATTCATGCTAAATAGAAAGCTAAGGAAAAGGTGGTCACAATACAGAATCTGACAAAACAGTTCATCTCATAGACCTCCATTTTGTACTTAAATCATTCCAAAATTTTAACTGTCATGACAGTACAAATTGCTTGTAACAGTCAAAGCTGGAATACTCACATGAAATCCCCATTCCTCTTGCTGCAAAGCTGCTTTTTGAAGTTACTTGTAATGTGATCATTCAAACTTCCAATTTGGTGTTTCTTCAAACATTCCCTGTTTCTAAACGCAGTTTGCTTGTCTGAAACTTTTAACCAAGACTTTTAAAAAATCAATGTTATATAAAGCACTCTTTCCTGATACTGACGATGCACAATATGAGTCACCACTTCAGAGCCTCCAACACACCACACAAGCCACATTCCTTTAAGACACGAATAAACGCTAAAGTGGTTTCTCCTGTCTTGCTTCTAACAACACATCCTCAGTTCCCAACAGTAAATTCTAACTTTGTCAGTCAGGAGAAAAATCAGCTGCACAAGTGGAAATGAAAGCTTCTAACCACTACATATATCTCCTTTAACTCAAAATGTGAGTATTTCCCACTGTCTTCTGGCTTACCGTGACTGCTGAGCACACTCTCCGCCAGTGGCAAATGCTAGACAGCTGGAGGTAGAGGCTCACTCAATAAAAAGATAGTTAAGCTAAATAAAATAACTTCACTGTGTTGCCAGAATTACTAAACCTCTGATGATGTGCAATAACCTGTTGGTATTACCTGGCCCTGAAAAAGAAAAGATGGAAATCTCCTATTTGAACAGAAATACAAAAAAGTTGTTCTCACTCAGTAAACAATCATTCCTTCTTGGCTGGTGACAACGTCACCATAGGAAATTCTCTCTCACCGAGTTCCCAGCACTCACACACCCTGCCACAGGAGTGTGCAAACACCTGCATGGGATCTTGACCAGTGTCCAGCCAGACACCTTCACCCAGGCAACAAATGCTGCACATGTGGGCCATGAAGAGCCCAGCACTAAGGGGCCACAGTTGCAGTAGTCCAGTTAGGTGCCCAGATTAATAGGATTTCATGACTTGTTAACACCAAGAACACCTTCCTTCAAAAAAAAAAGTTTCCCGGAAGTCATACTGCCCATCTTCAAAAGAAAAAAAAAATCATCACTGAATAGTTTACATACAAAGGCTTTTAATTCTCATTAACCTACCTGCTGAAGATTCCCCAAAAATATGGGCTCTGAAAACATGTCCTTGAAAATGTGAAAGTACTGCAGTATGATGTCGTCTGGTGGTAGCACAACTGCTCTAGCTCAGGAGAAATCATATGTTCAGCACTACAATACAGGTATAACTGTAAATTAAACAGCTTATTAGCTAACAGTAAGGTTCAGAAAAAATCTCCCCAGCACAAGGTCCATCTCAGGTATACATCACAATTTCCAAGTGCTACTTTGTTATTACAAAATGGTAGTGAACATATGAGTATAGACAAATGCATATACCTACATAAACATACATATAAGTCTATAAACAGACCCAAAGAAGTCACAAGAGAATGGCAACATTTTGGATGTTACTTCCAAACAACAAGAAAGCGAGAGCATGCCCAGAGCAACTGAAACGGCCCCAGCTAGTGGGAAAGCAGGCAGGTGCCATAGATCATTCCAAACCCACGGAACAGAACGACACGGCACAAATGAGAAATGGTGCTTCACTGGAAGAAGTAAACCTCAAACAGAAAACAACGGAATTCCCTTTCCTAAGGAACTATTTCTTCTGCTTCTGTTATCCTTTGCTATGAGAGAAATGACTGCACCAAGGGCTTCATATTTTTCCTTCTTTAAGAGGAGTGCTGCCAACTGGAGCAAGGTCACTATTCTTCTGTGTATTTCCAGTGTCACAGTCTGTAAAGGGCTCACTTTTTACGACTGAAGCAAGAGCTGAAATGCTGTCTGTGTATATGGGATCATCTCTGATAAACACTTGACCGTGCTACACACCGCAGAAGTAGCTTTATTCTTGTTTCAACTCGGTTCATTTCCAAAGTTTAGCAATTACCACTTCTCAGCTGTTCACATGGTTTCTGGTAAGGCTTTCCTGAAAGCCATGTGAAAATTCTAGGCATGAAAACAATTGCTCCTTCAAGGAAGTCCTGCTTCTTGATGAAATACAATGCTATTAACTAGCGTTAATAACTTGTAATTTACAAGCATAAAATTCGAAGGTGGCTTTTTGGTCAAACATTTTTGGTTTTCACATCCAAGCTTCTATTGGAGTTGAGCCAAAGCCAGTGAAAACTCATCAAGAGCTAGTACCTGCCAGAGCTGATCTCCCACAAAAGTATTAGCACCTTGTGAATAGAGCACACCATCAGTTATGCACACGTAACCCCACCAAAAGTAACAAGTTTTGAGCATATATAAAACTGCTGTGAATTATAGAAGTGGCAGTACTCAAGTACTGAATGTTCAGTACATAGACTGCACCAAATCTTATGAGGAGATCCTTACATTTCTAGTGATAGAAATGTGTTCTGTTGTTATTCTGGGGTTTTCTTATTTTTTTTTTTTTTTTTTCTTTTAACTACAACTTAAGCAGACATTATATTCACTATTGTAATCAGAGGACAGGTAGAAAACTAGCTGATATGTCTCCATGCCTCTTTACAGTCTCACGTGAATTAATAATTTCAAAATGAGTAACAGGTTCAGGAATATTCCTGCTCACTATTTTCTTGCTTGGTTTCTTCCTCAAACTCCACCCCCTTATTTTTACTTTACAAGTCCAGTTCTAGCACAGTTCAACTGCAGCATCACTAGAAAGATGTGTGGTACAGGGAAAATAAAACACAAGAAGGTTAAATAGTTGTGATTAACATGCGAGCCTGATACTGACACCTTAAAAATAGAGATTCTGAACATGTTTGAGGACAAATTAATATCCTAAAAAAGAAGGCAGAGTTTGTAACTCTCCAGCACTTCACCACATGGCAGAAAGCCCAAATCATTCCCCTAATCCAACCACCACATGAGTATTACCCAGTATAATATCCTAAACTGGAACTTGCTGACAGAAGAGTTCAGCTTCCTTCCACTAGGAAGCAGTGTTCAACCGGCGAACCAGCGACTGGGATGAAGTGACGGAGCTCCCGACCTCATTCAGCACAGTCCCCATTCCAGTACAGCAATCCAGCACGTCATGCCAACCACCACTGTCAAACACATCACTGGGCTCTGGCACACAAGTGAAAATCTGAGCTCTCTAACAGACGTGTACTGACATCCAGTGAAGAACAGAAGACAAGCTCTAGAAGGGGCAGACCTCACTCTGTAGTCCATCCACATGTAGGATTTGGTAGTTCTGATCAAACTGAGAAAGCCCTATGCAGATTTAAATGTACTACATGCAGATGACACTATGAATAAACAATTCCAAATTACAGAATTTACCATTATCAAACTTTTCAAGAAGTTATCCCATGTCAGAAAACCTACTCCAGAACTACACTTTACTAATACTGTAACTTATTCTTAGGTAAAAGAAAGAGGACAAGGAAAACAACTCCAGTGATTATTACCTACTGGTTTTACTATTGTAGTTCCTGGACAAATTACTTCCTAGAAAAAATATTTGGCCTAAATTATTACCATGCCTAAAACTGGAATAAACCAACAAAAACTGACCACTTAGAATTCAGTACGTGTTAAAATGAAAATGATACCACATCAACTTTAAGGAATATCTGCAACTAGAAATAAAGTATTATATACCCTGTACAACTAACCTTCTTCAGGTTCAGTTCTTCACTTCTCTCTCTCAAAAAAAACCAAAATCATTTCCTCACACAACTATTTTCCCTTACCTTCCCTACTAACCCCCTACTCATTCACAGTGATAAGACAGCAATGAGAAAACAAAGAACATACCATTCAATATCTGTCTCAATCCTGATTTGTCTTGAAATATGAAACAAGTGTTTCATTTGGCCTTTTGATAAAGTATGAAAACCAGGGGTTTATTAGCATGTTAATAAATAATAACGAAGTCGTAAAAAACATGGTGGCTTTCAGACAACAGAAGATAATACTGCATGTGTCACATGACAACCTAAGACGTAACACAAGTACTATAGCACACCACACATACCACATTTTTTTGCTCTCCATTGTTGGTACCCAAGGTTGATAGGAAAACATTCTCCAAGTTGCTGTTTCAAGCTGGTACCCACGGAGGGAAGAGACCCCAAAAGTGCAGCAGCTCTCAACTTGTCAAACGTTGTTTTGATACAACTTTGCTCAACATCCCCTCCAGCGGAGAGCAGCCTGCGAAGGGTAACTGGGACCCTGCTCATGGCCTCTCTTCCTGGCTGTGGCTGTGAAGTGCCCAATGTGGTGGTGCTCAAGGTTCATGACAAATATGTTGGGGTTTTGGGCTTTTTTTTTTTTTGGTTTGGGTTGGGTTTTTCTGCCATAAGTCTATAGTTTGCATATATTTCTTTCTACAAGTTTTCATTTTTAAAAATTTAATACAGCAATGCAAAAAGGGAAAAGTCATTTCAGATTAAACAGTATACGGGCACAGATATTCTGATATTTCTAATCCTGTTTAACAGAAGAAATCTGCTGAACAGGACACATGGCTTGAAGTTAAGGCATCTACATACTTCTAGTGTTGTTTCCCACAGAGCAAGCTTCAGCCATCACCTTCACAGGTCTGAAAAAAAAAAAAACTAATTCTTTTTCCTTTCCCACCACCCAGCGATGACTAGCATGTTGTCAACAGCTAAACTCAAAAGATTTATAATATTTAGCTAAGCAGATCAGCTAATTCTTCCATAGATCACATCCCATTCAAGATTTCTTGCTCTAGAATGGAGCTCTTGTGAGAGTTAGAGGAACAAAAGAGCACACCAGCAATAAGAGGTTCCAACTGGCTGGTGAGACACGATACCTCCTTCTCCTGCAGCAACAGAGCAAACCAAAATCACATCCCAAGCAACCCTGTCAGCGCACACAGTTTCTCCAAGGCAGGGTCCCTCCCTGGAAAGCATAGCCTTCACAAGCAGGAACCCTGCAGAGGAACCCCTGTCCCAGTTGCAACCAAAGAGAAACGCTCAGGGTAGAAAAGTCACAGGCCTTGGGCTCATGTCGCTTTGCAGAAGACAGCTGGCACTTGGCACCATGCAGTCACACCCAGAGAGCTTCCCCGTCCAATGACAGCCATGACTAGAGATTCCTGGCTTGGAGAATAATTTTTCCACTGCATCACTTCTTGCCATAACGACCAACTTGTACAAAAGGGAGAAGAAAAGAATCAGGAGTCGTATTACAGCATAAATGACTAACACGAGGAGGTATTGCTCTTTCCCCACACTCCCTTCCCACCGAACAAAGCTGGAAGCAAGCACAACAGTGCAGAAAGCCGTAAGCGCAGATGAAAAGAAAGTACAAAATGTCTGTCTCAAAAATAGCACAAACTAAAATACAAGAAATATCTGATAACTAAGCAGTTATTTTCCAGAACTTGGCCTTCAGAGGACATGTCCGACAGATCACCTAAACAGGGAGAGTCAAGAGAAAGAAGACAAGTTAGCCAAAGGCATTACATCAGTACACATAAATTAAAGCACATTAAACTCTTGTAAAGACATTCCCTCCAGGAAGATCAACCTGAAAAATCAAATGAAGGCCATCTTCCCCTCTGCAAATGGGCATGATGCACTTTAACTTACAGGCATTAATTTCTCACCTTCAGTTAATTGCATCAGCTCTCCTGAAGGTGACTGGGTGGACAATCCCTTCGATGTACTAAATGGCATAAAGAGTGAGCACTAACACCTCATAAAAAGCTACCTAATAATTGGCAGAACTGCAGAAGATGTAAAAATATGAGACTTGAGAGAGTAGAAGCTTTAGCACAATTTTTCTTCCAGAAAGAACAGCATTAAAAACCTCTGCAAATGGTAAGGGAGCATCTTCCTGAAACGGCTGCAAGCGTGACCCAACCTGTCGGGAGCTGCACACAGGCTCCTTTGGCACTGGCTTTTGTCACGCATTACTCAGGAACTCCAAGTCTTCTTCCCCCTAGAAGCCCCCACCCCATGTCCTTTGTAACAGCACAAAAACACAGACAACTGACAGAAGACAAGCATTCCTAATAAAAACAGATTTAAAACCAAGTTTAACTATGGCCTCTGGGAGCATTCACAGGTGTAATTTACCTGGAATCATTTATTTCCCTCTGGGCAGAGCATTATGATGATACTTTTGTCTTTAACTAGTACAGAAGACTTACTATCTCCTACACTACTTGATTCATCATCATGCTCTAAACTAATGCACCTGAAAATTTCAAATAGATTCCATAAATGCAAGAAACTATGGAGGAGCAACATGAAAAACAGAGCAAGATGATATCAGCATTATTTTCACAAAAGTAACTGTATTAATTATAACATCAATTTTCCTATTTAGTCCACTTAAAAAGGCTTCACCTAAAACAGAATTTAAAAAAAAAAAAAAAAAACAGACCCTGCTACAGATCAGTATCCCCTTACACCACTAAAGGATTTGGCCTTTTCCTGATCAAAGATCACATTTGTTCTTCCATCAGTTCCATACTGGAAGTTTCACTGCAAGATAACTGCAATACAATTAAAGTTTTATGAAGTATGCCAGAAGAGTGCAAGACAGGCCAGAAAAGGTAAGTTAGAATTTTGATGCTGAATTCCTGTCTACAGCTTCAGACACCATACTGAGCAGTGCTATTTCAAATAGAAAGATTTAAATCTAAATTTCTTGTCAGTGAATTATCACACTTAATGGTCACAAAAAAATTCAGCCCTTCTGAAAAAACTAAATATGGTTATGCAAAGTCAAATTATAGAGTGTAAATAACAAAAGCCATTTGCCTATTTCTAGACAGGAAGACACGTCAATACACTAGAAGAACTTTACAAATTCTCAGTGCAATTACATTAAGATTCCATATTTAATGTAATATCTGAAATTGTGCACAGAAGTTTTAAGATCCAAATTAGCCCATGGGTTTTTTTGTAAAACACTTTGCACTCTGGTCCCATATAACTTTTTACCATGCGATCAATGACTTAACCACAGTAGTCTCATCACAGAGTTACTAACTAGAACAGTAAAGAGTTGCATCAAAAATATCTGGCATTTTTCTTTATTAAAAAATATTCAATGTTCAAAAAAAAAAATTGCTGGAATAGGAGACATAACTAGTCAAAAAAAATCTTCAAACCAGACATATTTACAATAGATTTCTTGGTAGTCAAACTACCACAACAAATGCCTCAAAAAGCTCTGTTTTGTTCATGTACCCCTCAGATTACCAAACGATCAGGATTGACGAAGATAGTGCTGAACACTGAAAAAGAGTAATAAATATCAGAGCCAATCGCTTCCACTTCCCACATAGCCATATATTTTGAATTTGACTTAATTTCCCTCCTCCACCTCTTCTCCCAGCATTTTAATTGTGATAATCCCTTCTTTGAAAACACATAACAACTTAGTAAACATAAATTAGTTCTCATTCTTTTGCCAGTATAATTTCTAAATCTATGACCTTCTTATCACCTTTCCTATGTTAAAATAGATATCAACTCTCCAGTTTAAAGCCAAGGTAATAAACACACCTTTAAGTAACTTGGACACTTCCCAAATAAAGATCCAGTAAATCTTAAACATATCTCAAACTGTTCTAGAAATTGGTCAGTCACACATGGAGCAGTTCTGCTAAGCACAGGCTCAAAGAAGAGCTCCATAGGCTGTTTCATGTGGCACACACAGCTCCTCTACAGCGTGCCAAAAATATAGCCCATTACTGAACTGCAACTAACTGTCATCTTCTGAATGTGCTCCACAAAACAGAGAAAGGTCATCTCAGAGGAAAAGGGAAAAATCAATGAGAATATTATAATAATTCTCTTTGGTATGAGAAGTAAAATAGACATGCCTCTAAACTGACTGCATGCAGGTTTGAGCCCCCGTAAAACAGATGCCTGAGCTGCAACTGAACCCATTCAAAGAATGGCTTTGATAACACTACCGAAGTTTTCAGTCATTCTGATTTAATAGTACCAAGGGGATTTGTGTGCAACACCAACCATCAAGAAGAAGCTTTAATTACTAATGAATCAAAGAGAGAGAATATCAAAAAGAACAGAAGTCAGAAAGCGTAAGGAAAAAAATTGTGCCCATTTATCTCAACAAAACTGCTATTGAATTTTTTCCTACTGAAACCTATTCTATGAAAAAAATTTAATATAAAGTTTGTTCAGAGGTATGACTCCTCCCCTATTCACTAGTACCTATTTTGGAAAGGCAGATCTTACTTCTGGGGTTATGTTCCTCAACAGAGACTCTTAAAACACATTAAAGAGAAAAGTCCAAACAATTAATTGCATTTGGGTTTTTAGTAAGCTGTCTTCCCAGAAGTGCTTATCAGCATTCACTAGAGGCGAGGCAGGGATTCGGTACGACGCTCCGACCAGTCGTGAAATCTGGGATATGACCCAGCACCAGCTTCCTGGTTTCTAGGCCCATATGCAAATTCAGTAACGTTTTAAACCCTGGCTGGTGGACAAGGTGAAGCACTAGCAGCTTTTGCTTCTCAACTGTACTTCACTTGATACACCTCGCTGACTATGTCACCTCTACTATGTGGCAAGACTGATGCATCCATCACCTATCATGATATTTACTACATGATATACTGTGTCGATTGTGCTTGAAAATTCCAGGCATACTGTGGTCTCTGAAACATCAGAATGTAAAGTGTAATTCTAGTCATTTGTGATCCTGCATATCTGTCTGTAGTGGTAGCAGTGTTGGGGGTTTTGCAGCCCAGTAAAGCCTATAATGAAGGTTTGTAGAGCTTGGTTGGAAGACTGAGGAGCTATCAAACTTCAGATTTATTTCTCCAAAAGAAAACCAGCAAGGAACAAAAGAGATTGCAACTGAAGGATCGAGGTGGGGGGAGTGTACAGGGGGGTGTTGTTTTGGTTTCTTTAATGTCACTATAAACAACATTCTGCAGGATGAGAAGTATGCATTCTAGAAGAATGTTGACCTTAACACTCCAAATGTACCAGGTCTCCCATTCTAAACAGGTATAAAAATATATGCTGCTTCCCTAAACAGACAGGGAAAAAAGAAGAGGAAAAAAAGACACAATTTATCTTTACAAGTACTCTTTATCTCCATCTGCTGCTCCATCAGCCAAACATTTCAGAGAAAAAGAAGAATTCCAGGAAAGATTAGTAGAAATCAGTTTCATCCTAAGTTTAAACATTTATGAAATTTAAAGTACTTAATTCTTTTGTGAACTCTTTAAGCAATGCAGTAGGCAGATTATCAATTGCTAGGTTCTGCTGCTTATTCAGTTATCACTCACAGGCACCTCTATACTCTGGAATGAGTAGTATTAAAACAAATAATGAGAAATATCCAAAAATCTGGTAAAGCCTCAAAGGCAAAAGAAAACAAAGAAACCAAACCAAACCAAACCAAACCAACCAACAAAAAAACACACACAAAAATTGTCTCTATTTCCCTGTGGTCTTTGCTACCTGCACCTATTCCACACAAAAATCACTTCATGCAGAGACATGCAGAGATTCACTTAACAAAAGCTGCTGGAAACATGTCAAAAGAAAACAAACGAAACAAGAATCAAGCCCCAGAGATGTCTGACTGTCAGTGATGTTATTGTTTTAAAACTCTGTTATTTATAATGTGTTGTAAGAAGGTTTCTGCCAAAATATTAAAACAACATTCAAGTTTCTACCTGCTGTATTATATTACATTCCTGAAGCCTGATAAAATCTGCACTTAAAATGCCAACTTACAAGACTGGAAAAAGTAGTTTAAGGTTACTTTTTCAGCTCTTTCCCGAAGTTACCCAGTTCCCTTGCATTACAGGGTTATATATATTCAGATGTACATTGGTTCTTTCACTAATTCTGATAAGCAAAGATTAATGTTAAAATTAACATGTTACAATAAGAAACAGAACATATCAATTGAAGTAAACTATCGTTAGATAGTAAAATATTCTAGTTTTACAAGTTATGAAAGTTTCTCTGTGGAGAAATTTGTTCAGTCAACTGTTACAGGGTGAGAGTGCTTTTCAGCCTGCAACAACGTAGGACAGGAAACAATTACAATGTTTGATTGAAAGTTTTACTTGCTGAACTATTTCAGAAGCATTTAATGTCCAGTTGTCAACACATGGAACCTCCACTCAAGATGTACATTGAGCTTACGTACTAAGTGATTTTATAAATTAATTACTATACCAGAGGCTAACTACCTAAGGAGTTTTACATGGTCAGCTATTGGAAAGCACCTTTGAGAACAACTGCAGCTGTTCAACTTCAGTGACAGTTCAGAGAATCTATTTTGAACTTCACAGCAACAATGGCTGATGCTATGGAACTGCTGAATTCCAAAATACTTCACCCAGCTGCACCAAATCTCCCAAGAAGTGTGAGGGGTGTCACACAAGGGACAGAAAGGCTACTGAAAGTTCAGTCACAATCTTTTCCTAGTCACAATGCAAAAAGTTGCATTGAGGAAAAACAGCCAACATATGCGTCTGAAAGTCGGCGTCCAAGGAACGCCTGCCAAGAGCTGGGTGGGTATAACGTTCTACCTCCAGAGGAAGACAGTTGCATTGGGCTTGGAAGAGGACTAGGCCATCACTTTGAAAAAATCCTTATTTTTCAATTGTTTAGCACAATTTAGCACTAACCTAGTGCAGAACTATGGCAAATCTAGTCTTCTTTGAAGAAAAGCATAGGCTGTGATACCTAAAGAAACGGAGTTTATCAAAGTAGTTCAGAAGAAAATTAAACTCATGAACAACACAGATAAATGACATCCCTAAAGCAAAAAAAACTACATTTTACCCTGAATTTATTGAAGAGAAAAGAAGAAGAGAAGCAACACCCATAGGTATTAAAATTTGGGATTAGTACTCAATAAAATTCATATGTAAGAGTCAAACCTGCATTTTTGCTGACAAATTGAGGGCTCCATCATACCATATTGTTAATTCAAACTGTTAACAAGCTTTGTGTCCAATTTTCATAAGACTTCTTGCCTGCATTTACTAAATATTTATTAAAAGCTGCTAGAAATTTCAGAAATATCAGTCAAAGCTCGAACGCCGCTGATGTTCAGAAGACCTGGAGCTCAGCTTCAGGCATCTGGAATGCTGCAGCCATTTCTGGGCTCCCCAGTACAAGAGAGATGTGGACAGACTGGAGACAATCTAGCAAATGGCTATGAAGATAATGAAGGGACTGAAGCATCTCTCCTATTACGAAAGGCTGGGACGGCTGGGACAGTTCAGTTTGGAGAAGGCTCATAAGGGTATGTCATCAACGTATAGAGATAAACCCCTGATGAGGGTGCAAAGTTGACAGAAACAGGCTCTTTCCAGTAGCGCCCAGCAACAGGCCCAGAGGCAATGGGCACAGACTGAAACAAACACAGGAGGTTCCTCTGAACATCAGGAAATATTTTCACTGTGAGTGCGACCAAGCTCTGGCACAGGTTGCCCCGAGAGGTTGTTGAGACTCCATCCTTGGAGGCACTCCAAAGCTACCTGCATGTGGACCTGGACTCTAGATGGCCCTGCTTGACCAGGGGGCTTGGACCAGATGACCTACAGAGCATTCCAACCTCAGCCCTTCTGCACTTCTGAAGTTCAGGTGAGAAACAATGCATAGAGACAGAAAACAAAGACAAGAATCCTTTCTCCAGCCATGACAAGATTACCAACAAAATTATACCTACTAATACCTGCAGAATTAAATGCCAAGATAGATTGTTTAAATTTTAAAATTTTTAATTGTAAATTTATAATATAATATTTGAATCCTGAAAAATTATTTTCTTCCAACTGTCCAAATAAACCAACAAGTTATCTTAAAATAGATGCAATATTTTCCAGTCCTCAAATGAAAAATAAGCCATAAAAAGTGTGAATTTTCTGAGGAAGTAATTTTATTTCTCTTCAAGGCAGTTGATACCATTAGCAGCATTCTGACACCAAACAAAAATTCCATTTTAAAGAGCTGTACAAAAGTACTTGAACATAAACCAAGTCATGGCAAATCTTACTAAGAAAACTATTCTAACCAATCTTTTTCTTCTTGGAAGCCATAATACCTTTAAAACAGATTTGTGGTAGTTGTCATGAGATAAAAGGATTAAGTCAGAAAAAAAAAATAACATAAGTATTGTAAAAGTACTCTAGTGTCTTTCAAGCACATTTGAATTTTTTCTTACAGAAGAACATGACTTGAGTAAAGGTCAGAAACAGGAGGAATCCTGTTATATTTATACATGTATACTGCATAAACAAACTGATTACTATGATCCATTTCCATTCTCCAATATCTCTGAAGTTTTAAATACAATTAATACTTTATGTGCAAACCCCAGAAGCACCTCCTGTGGAGAAAATAATACTACTTCAACTGCTGCAAGCAGATTCCTCAGCTGGCTTCCAGAGGAGCACTCACAGCGGCCAGACGTGGAGGAACATGACTTGCACTGCTGCGGGAACAGGAGAGAAGAGCTCTTGTAGGCGGCGAGTCGCAGTAACAAGTAGCTACAGATGCTACAGACTGTCTCCCACAGAAGCGTCTTTCACTCCCTTGATGTGGGAAGCTTCGCTAGGCTAAAGTTAGCCTTTGAATAGCGCTGCAGTACCTCTTCCCTTGGGGAAAGGAGGCAATGTTCCTCCCTCCCTGCGACTCTTGTAAAGCCTACGTAGCCACAAATAGTCTCAGACTGTTTGCAAATGGAAGAGACAGAAAAAGTCAATACAGGTTTTGTTATAAAGCCTTACAGTTTTAGAAAATAAGGCTGTTCAAGGTGTGCTCTATGGCAGCAGCACATAGACATTAAACACGGGACTGGCAGAGGCAGCAGCAACCCCGCTGCAGGCTCTCCTTGCATGCAACCATCTCTTCAGGAACTATCCACAAGAAGGCTGAATTCTTGTATTCCTTTTTCATCAACTTAAATGCATCTTCTGGAAACCTCTGCTGCAATTATTTATAAGAATAAACAGCTCCACTCTGGACTTCAGCTACTTTCATTATAGAAAATAAGCCATAACTTCCTCTTCAGGGAAAGGTTTCTCTTCAGAAACTTTTCTAAATATAGTCTAAAGCTTATGCAACTTCTCATGAAGAGAAAACCATTCAGGATGCTGCAAACATATTTTAGAAGCCAAAGCAGACCACAAACTGTATCAGCAAATATGGCTATATTCAAAGTATCCTGAGTCAAAGCTTCTGAGTAAAAAGCTATTTTCCCAGAAGAATTTTCCTCACCAAAATTGATGATTCCTCATGTTCATCGTTAAAAAAAAAAAAAAAAAAAAAAAAAAAACCCAAACAACCCACACCACAGAACCCTGAACCAAACCCACACTGTGCAGCCACACACAAACCTGGCAAGAAGACTTCATATGAAACAATCACTTTTGCAACGTGTATGGTCTGATAATCAAGCATCAGTCACTAAATATGAGAAGTTATCTATCAAAACGTGTCCTTCCTCAGTAAAGGATCTGAAACAAAAAAAGCAACTGGTCTTTTTATTTTCTGACATTTCTAACAATAAAATATTAATTTTATTGCCTCAATCAATTGCTTTAGTTACTTCAAGTGTATTTAATGTACCTCAGATCTTTGTTCGTCCTCTGCTTTTGGCCTGAGGGAATCTCATTCAATATGGAAAAATGAGAAGGCTTTAACTGCTTTATAAGCTGACGAATCCACAGGCTTAGAAATGTTCATTTCCCCAATACTACAGTAGAAAAGTACTAACAAGTTACCATAATGAGAAACTTAAGGTCCTTGAAAAGATGCATTCCTGGTACTGAAATAAGCATGTATCTATCAAAAAAAATACTGGAAATTACTGATTAATATCAGTAGCACCAAATAAAAATTCCCTTAGGATACTTAAGGAATAAGGCAAAGGTTACGTCATGGAAGAGCAGAAAACACTAGGAACACCAAGAAGAGAAGTTAAAAAAAAAAACCCCAAACCTGTTTCACCAAGATGAGGAAGCAAAGAGGATTCAGAGAAGCTAGAAAGATACAGGAAGAGATGCCCAGAAAGAAGAAATTTGTAAGCTTGGAAAGGACAGTAAGTTAATAAACTACTGATATTTTCAAGGACAGAAGTCAGTTCAAATGCCTTGTACTGGCAGAGTGGTCTAGTAAAGACAGAAGAACCACCTCTAACTCACTGAAACCCTTCACACTGACCCATGCGACATTATTACTACCAAACTTCAGGAACACAATCTAGATAAAGTTGCCCTAAGATGAAAACTGTTTAGCTTCTTGTGTAGCCTTAAAGTACAGACTATTTGCTCATAAAAATCTGAGCACGTTTTAAGCGCTGAAGTCTGAAGTGTGGATATAGTCCACTTACACATTAACTAAGGCATGAAAAATGCTCTGGAAAGCTGTTTTCTTCTAGTCCAACTCAGCTCAGCGAGGGCTCCAACAAATAAAGCAGTCAAAGCTGCGGAAGCAGTGGGACCATGGCAGAGGGTGAGAAATGGTCACAGTGCTCTGAAAGACTGTCAATTGCATCGTCACATCAATTTTACTGTCTGATACAGGATCCAGAAAAAAATGGGATGACAGCCTACAAAACACAAAGTGGAAAGTACTTAGGAAGACCAGACTAACTACCACATGGCTAACTGCCACATACCATCAACTGAATGTCAGTCAATTGCATAATATCACTGATAGCATTGCCATTGACAATGGCATAGCATCAATGACATCACTGACCGTGCTTTTTAGTCAGCACTGGTGAGATATCAGCACTGCTGGGCCCAATTCTGTACTTCCAGTACAAGACAGGCATGAACCTACTGGAGAGAGTACTGCAAGAGGCCATGAAGATTCACAGCTCTGAACACCTGTCGTACTAGGACACACAGAGCTGCAACTGTTCAGACTGGAGAAGAAAAGGCTCAGAGTTGGTCTCACCAATGTGTATAAATACCCGATGGGAGGCTGGAAATAAGACTGAGACAGACTTGTCTTAGTGACATCCAGTGAGAGCAAAAGCTGTCGTGGATGCAAACTGGAATACAGGAAATTCCACCTGAACACCAGGAAACACTTATTTACTGTAAGGGTCACTGAGCTCTGGCACAGGTTACCCAGAGACTGCAGAGTCTCCATCCTTGGAAGCATTCAAAACCTGACTAGACATGGTCCTAACAAACTGCAATGGACTAGAGAGTCTCCACACATCCCTTCCTACCTTATCCTGAATACAATTTTGTGATTTTTTTTTTTTTTCACAGCTGCAAATCCATTTATGACATACAGGAAGCTATGATGTAATCGTATCACCCAAAGCCAGGCAATTCCACACAAACACAGAAGAGAAAATTGTCATGTGATTCATTCATTCTCATTAGTTATGATTACAATACTCCGAACAAATAATTTTAAAATACTGACAAAACAGAAAGAAGGCTTGACACAACCCCACTATACATAGTGTCATTGATTTAATAAGACATTATAGAAAAAAACTTAAATTACTGTTGTATGTTACAAACAGCATTCACTTGTGAAAACAAATCACAAGATGTCCACGGCTCGGTTGGACATTCTTGAATGACTTACAGCACATTATTCTGCAACCTTGTGTGGCTCAAGTTAAGGAAGGTCAGGCTGGTCAACAGCAGATTAGAAGAAACTGAGATGTCTGCATAAAGCCCACAGCAGTGGAAATACACTTGCCCACATGCTTTTTCAACCTGACCTGAACCAATGGCCCCGCATGCCACCAGAGATTAGTCTGCTACAGAACGTGGAGCACTCAGATTCACAGGTTACCAAATCCTGGAAAATTGTGATCACAAGGCAATAAACCAGCAGTTCAACAGGGGAATACTTCTTAAGCTTTTCTCCCCAGTTCATTAAATAGTGTTATAATTTGCACCTATCAGAGACCCAATTCTCACACAATTCCCATTGGACATGCTTTTCCTTTTCAGCCTGAACTGCAGCAAGCCCACAGCAACTGCTGAGAGTTTTCTTTTCAGGAGAGGTACAGTAGGATAATAGACACAGAAGGTCTATAGCATGCTAATTAATTATTATCCCCAAGGATCTACCATTGTACTCTGACAAGCCTGCAGAGCAGCATTAAACACCTGGATACTTAATTTTCCTTTTTGGATATTCATACCACTACTCTATCACCAGAAATGTGCAAAGCTCATTTAAATATTATTATGAGGCTGCAGAGGGTGCTCCAACACTGTTTATAGACAGTTTCTATTCAATGCTCACACTCCTCAGCAAGTCATTCACTGATTTTTCAGAAGTACTTAGAATTTGGGAAAAAAAAAAAAATTGAAGGCAGGTTAAGAACAGACTTCCCCTAACAACTTTGTTTCATCCAGAGAGAAAGGTGATATGAATTGGGGGGGGGGAGGGGGGGAGGAAATTCCCCCACCAATGGAAGATGCTCTAAGTGGGAATAACATCTAGGAAGGCAGCACTTCTCCATAATGCTGCCTTTCCCTGCCCCTCATATATGAAATACCCCATTGCTCCCCATGGATCTAATGGACTGCAGAGCGGCCAAAGTGGGCACACAGATACAGGAACACACACTGCAATATCATCAGCCATGATGCTCAAGCAAATAGCTTCCCAAGAAGGATCTTCTGCTGCTTTAAGGGTAGCTCCTCAAAATGGCAAAGCTTTTAGCTCTTCCTGTGACTGCTTAACAGGGCTCCAAAGCGCTCCTGCTCGGGACGCAGCGGCTTGTGCCCTTAGTGCTCTACTCCTGGGGGGCAGCAATCCACAAAACCAGGAGTACCCCTGCTTGTGTAGCCCAGGTCTCACCTTTGTACTTAGCGCTGCAGAGGTTTTATTTACCAGTTCAAGTAAGCAAAGTGCAGATAAAAATATCAACCTTCTTTCAGTTAAAACTAAATTTATCATGAATGTAATCCTCCACTTTCTTACTGTTGTTTTGTTTTTTTTTTTTTTTTCCAATCACATTCCACTAAGTGCACAGTGAGAAAAGTTATACTATCTGACAATACTGCCATTTAAATATTAATTTTGAGCCAGATAATTAAAATTAAACAGAGCAAAGGCCTTCAAAGGCTTTGAATTAGTTGGGGTTTTTTAAAATGTTGAAATAGTATAATTAGCTGATCCCTTACTTTACTGGCTCCAAACCCCAAATTAGCAAGTTCTAGGCTTCAAAATTCATATATTGAATTTCAAACGCAGAACAGAGCTGCCAAACACACAATAGAGCATTAACAAATACTTCAGTCTCTTCACAATTCTTTTTAGAAATAACAGCTTGCTCAAAGCAAAAAGTAGTTCAAGAATGTGAAAATCCTGCCCTTTTATAGCTCACTGTCTTGCCTCACTACTTCTGCAGAGTTTTGCTTCCAGCAAATGCTCTGTGCCTTTCTTACTGCAAAATTAGTTGCATTTACATTTTATACAAGGTCCACACCTTAAACGTTACCTAAAAATAACTTTGGGTGAGCCTGTTTTACAGTAAAGAACTGAATAGAAGTCCAACTCCTAGTCCCACGCGACTTGACCTGGGTTTCAGGCTGCTTTCCACATACAGGAATTATCTTCTTTCATACAAAAGAAAGAGCAACAGAGCACGTGCAGTTTGGATTAGGGTTTCATTTTACCAGTATTTATGTTATGAATACAACAGAAGAACTAAAGACACTGATGATGCAAATCCTTCATTGGTACAAGGTAATATAAAGACCATGCTGTCACCAAAAGGGGAGTTCCTGCTGCCCCTCTCCTCCATTCAGCTGACAACTAACTGCAAAAATATTTAAAGAAAGTAAATAAGTGAGAAAGCTGAAGCCACACAACGGACAAAACTAGCAGCAGGGAGCTAGGACAGGAGCACAGGGCCTGCAGCTGAAGCACTTTCTGTATGGTCTTGGTTGACTGGAAATTCAAAAGGGGAGTGCACAAAGATTCTTGGTAGGAGTCTTATATTGTGACACTGTAGAAAAGTGAGTAGTTCCCCCTCTGTGCTGCAGAGATCACTACTGCACTAACACATTTGACAGATCTTCTATAAAATACAGTAAGATATGAGGTCATTATAATAGAAAAGCTGCCTAATAAGCAGTAGAAGGGAGTCATTAACAGTATAGAGTAACAGAGTTAAGTAACCAGAGCTGTGATATTGAGTAGCAATAAGAGACTCATTCTATCAGAGAACTTTGCAGTGAAGAGGTTCAAAGGTTTAGTCATTACTAATAGAACTTTTATCCAATGCTTTAAAATCTATATACATCACAGATGCCAGCATTTAAGAGACACTTCTATTTTATTATGTGGCATTTGTCATATCATTGATTTTGTTTTACACAAACCAAACAAAACGTAACATCTATAAGCAAAACACCCCAGCTCAAAGAAGTGGATTTTCTGTACTGTGCACTTTGGACCTGTGGACAGATGGCAATTGGGAAGACACCCCCCACCCCCCAAAACCCTAGAAGGAAACCCTTTTTGCCACCCCCAAAAGCTTTCCACATCAACATACACCACTGATTTTTCCACAAAGGGGATTCAAGAAAGGGAAACAAAAATGACTGGAGGTGTGGCTAGAGAGGCAGTGGTTTAAATATGACTAATTAACAGCTGAAAAACACCATTACCTATCTCCCATATGTTCTCATTTGTAAGCAAGACCTGGACAGTGAATCTTAACATATGGCAACAGTAAGTCGCACTCCAGCCTTTGCATAGCGAGACACACACAATCTGGCCCACTGCTTCAACTGAAAAATGTGATTGCAGGCTAACCTACACAGAAAATAATCTCATATAAAGTAGCATAGGGGGAGAAGCAGCAAATGAGGATTAAAACTGCTCAAAAAAACCAAACCAAACCCCAGTTAAGCTTTTCTGGGTACTTTGGCTATAAACTTACATTTAAGGGCACTGAATAGCCTCATCTCACCTTCATGCCTCGGTCCCCCATTTGAAAGCTAGGAAGAATGACTGTTTGTATTTGAAAGATGCACCAATGATACACAAGTTTTGGACCACACACAACATGCAGGCACAGATATATATAGACAGAAAGCAAGAGAGAGAAATAACTATAAAAAGAGCTGGAACCAATCTCACAGCATTACATTGCTTGACCTGACTGATAACAAATGGCTTTGGGCTTAAGCAAAAATTGTCCTTAGCTTTCCTACACTAAAACTAATGCTTCCAGGAGAAAGGTTGTCACCTATTAACTCTTCAGAAGCACTCATGAAGTATTATTTATGACAGTCATCATAGAATGACTTAGTTTGGAAGAGACCCTAGTTTATCTTTTTTCAAAAAGCATTAATATCTATCAGATACACATTTTTTCAAAACTAATAAAAAAGCTTATTAAGCACTGATCAAGACAGCTGAATTTAAACAGACTACCTCTTTGCTTCATGTAGGGAACCAAAGCAACTAGACACCTTCAATTCACCTACATTTAGTCAACAGCAGAACAATAGATTATGTATATTTGTGTACAGATGTACATACAGACTGATATGCACATTACATCAAGAAATTAACAGAACATTTCTAATGTAGAGTAAAAAAAATCTTATAATTTTTATACTGAAAACCATGTCATAGCTTTTCAAAGATGCCTTCATTTTTTAAAAAATTTCCATCCCAGCTCTGTATCTAAAAATAATTTAAAATCCAGGAGTATGAATTATCACTTACTCGTTTCCTGTTAGCAGCTATACAGAGCACTGTCTACTATGAAAGTGACAATAACACTCAAAGTTCAATAGGAAAATAAGAAATCAATTGAAAAATAGATACAACCTAAGACTAAGGCTTTCTTAAAGAAGTCAATTGTCAAGGGAAATATTGTGACCAAATGAGAAAAAAATCACCCTGGTTAGGGGAACAGAAGCCATCACAAACAATGAGCAAAGCTTTTGGACACAGAAAAAGCAAAAAACTCTACCCATGGCACCAGCACCAAGTGTCCTCACAGGTTTAACACTCACGTAACCACGTGGTCACTGTTTTCAAGGGTGAACATCCACCACTTATCACCAAGGGACACAGAAAAAGATGGTTACCCTTTCAACTTCATGTCTTACACCTCAGTGAGGACCTGCAAGATTCCTTAAAACACAAAGCAAAATAAATCAGGGGTTCAAGATGAGATTTGACAGCCCTTTACTTTTCCTATTCTTACATCATATTAACAGTTCCTTATTCTACAAGGGCTTCCATCCATCTTGAGCCATAAAATGGCATCATTTCAACTGCATCAAGATATTTTTCTAAGGCTGTAAACTAGATCAGGCATACTTGCCCAGATCTCAAAAAAAAAACCACATTTAAATAATAGGTTTAGGAGTGCAGGCACACTCTATATATGAATCTTGAAAATAAAGTAAAAGCATACAGTGCTTTGCAGGGGTTTGGAGGGTTGTACAGGAAGCATGCTGATGCGTTCTTATTTGTATGGTAAGAGCACACAAATTCCAGTAACTGAGCTAGAGACAGCAAGGTGGAATTTCTGCCATGAGACTGGTGCTTACAGAAGGAGAATGAGAAAGGACCAATACAAGAACCCATATTACTCCAAAAAAAAAAAAGAGATTCCTAGATGACAAACATGCAAGAGCCCTTCCATGCTCAGCTCCCTTCATAACAGGAAGCCACCTGAATAAACTAGCATTCTGAACATCTGATGAACTTCAGGATGGCAGGAAGTGTTTGCTACATTAAAAAGGCTTACAAAGGAGGGTGAGAATTAGAAGAATGCAAAGCAGAAATGCAGAACACCCTGAGCATCCGGTAAGTTGAGCTTCAACCACCTATAATTCTCAGAGATCAAAGTGCCAGTCATCAATGGCAGGAATTAACACATTCCAGCATTAACATCCCAAATTTAAATTAACCTGTGTCTCATTTGAAAATAAAGAGCAGGCATTTTGGAAGAGTAGCAGAGTAATCCTCTCATTTTCCTCCCACAACCCATTTTCGTTGCATTTTTCAGTCAAATGTTCTTCCATCCTCTCTCCTTCACCTGTCTCCCCTTCAGTATCCTTTTCCCTTCCATTTGCTTTCCTCCCATTTACTCCCCCAGGTGTACATGGAACTGACGTGATGCTCACCCACACATTACTCATTCTGAATGGCTATCAAGTAATAATAAAGGCCCCGTGACAGGAAAAAAAAAAAAAAAAAAAGTGGGCTTACAGCCTACAAAGGCAGCCAAGTACAGGCAGTCCCTCCATGACACTTCCAGAGGTCAGCTTGCTGTGGATTGTTACACATTTCCATCAGCTCACTCAGAACCTCATTTCCCTTTATAAAAACAGTTCCTGCTCATCAGCTCTTCAAGGCATCTTATTCCTACACAGGATCAAAAGTCATAATATTACAAGGAGAGGGTGAAGAATGTGGGGGAATTGGAGTAAGAAGCACCACGGATGGGATGAGAAAGAAAGAATTGTCAGGCTAGAGGCTGGAGGAAGTACTGCAAAGAAGTCACTGACTACTGGGGTGACAAGGAGAATCCTACAGCATGCAGGACAAAACAGAAATACACAGACAGGATGTACTAAGTCTGATCCACATAAAGTAAATTAATAAGAAGACGACCTTCCATTAAAGCAGCAAGGTATCCTGAGACAGGAAGTATCTTCAAGTTGTCCAAACATCCTACCTCCCCCCAAAACTCCCTCTCCCCTTTATCCTAAATCTAGACTATTACAAAACGCATTACAACTTGTGTCTCTCACCTGTTAGAGGTCACAGCAGCTGCCACTGCCTCAGAGGAAGCCCAAATTCTATCACCCTGAGCTACCCCTCAGACACAGGTTTAGTGCTTCGCTTGAGCTGACTCGGGCACAGCTCCAGCCTAGAGGGTTCCACAGCTCCAGCCTAGAGGGTTCCACAGCTCCAGCCAGCGTGGAAGGCATCGGCTCACTTCCTGGAGGCAAGCAGGGGGCATGTGGACATTATACCAATAACTCTCTGCTTATTGTGCCTAGAACAACAAAGTTGGAGTATTTTCTGCTTTCAAGATGAAAACACTTACTTGAGAACAGGTCCAAATTTAGCAGCATCTTCCAGTAAAATGACCAAGATGGAGAAACTTGCTCTTTCACATGCACTATGCAGGCTGGTCACTCTTCAAACACCAGCCAAACACAAACATATTCAGTCTTCAATTAATTTATTTTAACATGATTATTTAAAAATATTTTTATGGAATTAATGTTGCTAGTACAACTGCCAGAAAAGTAGATGATCAATGACTATTAAAACAGTTGAATAAAGCACATTAAAAGTATTCACACTGTTTATTTTTCAGTTCAGTAATAAAATATTGCCCTGTGGTCCAATGCAGATGATATTTTTAGTGGTTTTTTGTTTTGTTATTCTTCTAAAATAACCTAGGAAGAATGCATTGTGATCTTTAAAAAGCAATTTTGTCCTCCATTCATGAGTATGAAACTCAGCTTTAAGCACAGAGAAGCCAGCAGTCATTTTGGAGAACAGAAGTACAAACTAATTGAAAAATTATTAGACTTTAAGGAAAAATGCTCATGAGCTATTGAATTATAAGGACACAGTCTGCAACTCAGCAAACTCCTATGCTGCAGGCTACCATAAGATTAAAAAAAAGCCCAGGGGAAATATCACTTTCTATTCACCTCATCTTTTTTCCCTAGGCATCTGTTACAGGACACAGACAGAGAGAACCACCAGACATCACACCAGACGAGAAGGGCCCTTGATCTGATATACTATGTCTCTGCTCACAGTAATGTGCATCAGGAAATTCTACAAGGTGTATGTATTTATCTTACATCACAGTAATTAAGAACAGCCAAGCCATTCTCTTAATAGACTATTCTCTTAATAGTTACCCGCTTCCCTTTTCCAGATACAGGTTAAAAAAAAAAAAAATAAAGGCTAAGAAACAATATGACTTCAGGAAAGTGTATTCAGTCAGCTGCAGAAACAGAATAAAACAGTGAAGAATTACTAGTTTCCACACTTGTACTCAAACCACTAGATGGTGCTTCTAAAAATCATGCAATTCAGTATGCAAAACTCTAAAACTGAATTATGTCTAAGTTTCCTTCCTCAGGATTTTTATCAATAACGGTCATTATTGTGGTTCAGTAGCTGCGGCCTTGGATCAGACAATAACAACAAGAATTATTAAGCAGATAATTGAGATGGAAGAGCTCACCATGAGTAATGAAGATTTAAAAAAAAAAAACCATAGTAACTGCTGTTTCCTCAAATAAGAAAAATCCCAGTTATTCTGTCTTTGAAAGTCATTAGATGTTAATATAAATATAGCATTAAATAACAAGCTTTGCTCACCCTCTTCCAATTCTCCCTCTTCCTGCATTGCCTTCTACTGACCCTACACTACAAGAAGGCGCTTTGCAGTACATGAAGCACACACTTGACTATGTAACTTTTTACTATGTTCCATTCCTCTAGAGTCCAAACTTCCATTAATCTTTAAAGACTCCTTCCTCTTTTCCTACTTCAAATTGATTTTTTTCTACATTTCTTCTCTTCCTTCAAAAAAAGTCTTTTTTTACTATTTCCTACTGTATTTCACATCTTTTACTACTTGGAATCAGCTCTGCCACTAAACAACCCTGACAACTTCATTGAGGAAGGTTACCTTATGTGCAGCTTTCAAGGTTCAACACTCACCTAGGGCTTTTTTTTTTTTTTAAACACTTCTCCCTGTGAGAAGTAATGCAAAAGCTCCTTGAGGCCATTTGATTTTTTTTTTTTTTTTTGGCCACTGGCTCTCACTTCTCTACTTTGTCAGATGACTCTTCTCCTGTTTCTATGAGATCTTCTTCCAAGATTCTGATTTACTATCTCTTGTTTTAAGCCTTTTTTAAATTAGCATGCCTATCTTCGGCTTACTTTTGTAAAATGTAGCTTAGAAAGAAGATTCTTCAAAAACTTAGAGAGAGGCACAATACACAAACACAGAAACAAGCCTCCCAAGTACCCATCATTCCATTTACCCCTACATGTTGCTTGTGATCAGAGAGCACCACTGCAGAAACCTGTTAACAGGCAGCAAGAGCCTCTTGTCTTGGAGATCCATCTGCTAATCCATCTGCAGAAAGGAATGATCATATTTAAAAAAGGAAACCAACAAAAAGTATTTAAAAACAAATACCTAAGAAGACAGAAACTACAGCTCTCAGCATTTCCAAGCAGAGCAGGGCAGAGGACACAAACCCTGCGCTCGGGGCACAGCTGTACCTTGCTCCATCTTTGAATGAGGGGTATTAAAAAAAAAAAAAAAAAAGTCATACAAAACCTGCAGGCTCACACAAGCCTTGTGAGCAGCACTTCACTGGGCCAAAGCATTCACAAAGCAGGATCTTTACTACCAATGATTATAAATTTTGTATTAATTATAGGAACATAGATTCTTCAACACTGACTGCAAGAAGTTTACATTCTTTTACTATGTAAAAGAATCCAGGAGCAAGAAAACTGGGTTAGTAAATGCACAACTGAAACAAATATAAAAAAAGTCTCAAGAAAAAAATATAGTAATTGGCTGCTGTTCCCCACGTAAAAATTTATTCAAATTCATAGACGTAAATACAAAATAAACAGTATTTATTTTTCTTTTTTTTTTTTTTTTTAAATGTACACTACAGAGGTTTCAGCCTGTTCTCCTAAACAAATTAAAAGTATCTTGGAGTTGCAGTTAGAGACAGGCTTTTTCTTCCCTGTCCAACACTACACAGTTCTTCCAAAGTATCAACAGGCAAGCTCCATTCCAAAGAGCCATCCTGGTGAGCTAGTTACCCAAGCTTCTTCAAGCTACTCTCTAGATTTAAGCAGCAACATTAACAAAAAAATATTCTAAATACTTCAGATATAAACAGTCTGCACTTTGAAACTCCGCAAAGCCAGCCCAGTTCTGAGCATCTGGCAAACACACTGATCTGCCTGGGAGCAGGGTCTGACCCGACACCTGTGGAATGCTCCAGCAGCAGAAGGTACAAGATAAGAAATTCCCTGAAGTGACAGGAGAGATTTCTGTTATATCTGTGCATACAGACAAATATTTTCATAGAAAGGGTCATCCTTTGTCCCAGAAAGGTGGCAGTCTGGGAAGCCTGCAGTGTCCTGAGGAGGTCAAACACAGTAACTATTGTTCCATCAACATGCTGCAATTCACTCTTTGGCATTTTCTCCTGATCCAGAAGCAAAGCCTGACCTCCCTCCAAAAACTGAACACATTAAACCTGCAGTGCCCAAAAGGGAAACATATCTTACAGACAACATTTTAAAATTAAATAATTGATGCGGCACAGGAGGCTGGAAACAACATCTCATGTCTGCTCTGTCTCTAATACCCCAGCTGCAGTCTGCCTCCTGCCAGCCATACAGCTCACATCCCTGCCACTTACTTCATTCTCTGGTTACTGCCACCACTGGCACTTCACCTGGGTTACTAAAACCTGGTAGGTCAGCATACCTGAAGAACAGGGCTGGACAGGAAGAGCAGTGACTACACCAGGATCTAGGGAAGTCATGCTGTTCTTGTGACATCCTCATGACATTAGTCAAGCCCTTCCACTTCCTACACCCACACCTCCCCACTCATTCCTGGTAGGTTCAGAGATGCAGCAGTTACCAAGTATCTATCTCTGACATATCCCTGCAAGTACCTATCTCTGACATATCCCTGCATCTTGCAGCAACCTGATTTTCCTGATAGTTTTATAACTCCATCTTGTCAAACAGTATGTGTTCTATTCCATTTCCTTGTCTCCTCCACTTACAGAGATTAAGCTGAATTAATTTACATATTTTTTTTTTTTTTTTTTTCTTCAGAAGAATTATGAAATAGTTCCCTTGGGATTAAGCTAAACAATATATTCAGGTTTCTGAACAGGCTGTACAGTAAATTTGCTGCACTTTGATGTCATCACCCCCTGCCTTCAAAAGTATCTCTGAATGGCAACCAAAGCTGTAGGCCAAATACCTGCTACCAACAAAACCTGCTGCCGTGCAAAAGTCCTGTTGTATGATAACAGGATCTGGAACACTTGAGAAGCATGCCCCATCATTGGCAGTAGCAAAACCTAACCAGCATCTGTAGTACCTAACAGAGGATGATAACAAAGCAAAGTAAGTCACTAATGGTGACAGACCCCACCAGAATAAATAGTCAAAAAAGTAACCTTCAAAATACATGATATTCAAAACCATTTCAAAATAGACTGTGACTAATCCTACAGGAAGGAATCCCAAGGGCTCCTTGATGAAATAGGAACTCAAGTAGTATTCACCAGGAAAGCTACAGTCTCTAAATGCAAGATCCTTCTCCTTACTTCGTACCAAAAATGTGTTATTCAAACTTCTGTGTATTTAATGAGACTATCCTGATCAATTCAGCAGGCACATCAGACAAAAACCCTTGTTTCTGAGGGAACACACACCGTTACAATTTACCAGTAGCACACTTGAATACAAGTGCAAAAATGAGATAATAAGCTACTGAAATTAACAAAAACTATTCACAAAGCAAGTACAAATATAGCCCAACAAGGACACGGTGCTGGGTTTAAACTAACAGCAGTACCTGTTACTGCTTCACAGGATCCAGTGTCATGCCAGAGGCTTGACAAGTTTGTTCACCACAGAAAAGTCCCACAAAAATATAAGAATAAGCTGTTTGATACAGACCTTGGATGCTGAACGTACAGCATACAACAATGGAACAGTATAAGTGTATACATATATATAAAAAAGTGACTTTTATCATTAGAAAGACAAAAATTCTATAAGACATTAGATCAATGGGAAATTAATTATTTTTAACAAAAAAAAAGTGACAGAAGCTGTATTTGCAATAATTCCCTCTGCAATTAAGATTATCAATATTTCTTTTTGTTCATTATCTGTTTCTCTCTTAGTTGTTCTTCGGTATAAACCAAAGTGATAACAGTTTATTGAAAGCTACCTGTAATTTGTTACTGTATTTTCAGTTACTTAATCTCTAAGTTAATTTTCCTACCACCATTAGCAGCAATACCAGGCAAGTATGTCTCCTTCAACAGCACTCACCAGGGTTACAGCTACATATAAAATCCATAAAGCCAACACAATCTGAACTTTTATTTGCAGTTTTACCTCGATTCTTTTTATTTTTTTAAACCCCAGTGTGCGCAGAAGCTTTACAAAAATGAGACTTAGTACTGTTAATGACATTAAAACGTACAAAAAAAAAAGTAGTAGTTACAGAAAGGGAAAAAAAAAAATCAAGAACTTCATAACATGAATAACTATACTAACTGCTGCAATGCCTGGGCAAAAAACCGATGCCGTAGATGTTCGAACGCAGTAATGTTCTCTCTCCATGTAGGACCGGAACACCAAACGTGAGGCAGGATCACTCTCCAGACACTTGTCTTTAACTCGCGCCAGAACATAATTTCATTACAAAGCAAGCTATCGTTCTTGGATCCCTTCCAAGAGTTCCGAAGCGAGAAGAAAAGGGCAGAAAATACACACCCACAGAGCACTATTCAACCCATGTTTTAACTTAAAAAGTTCTCGGGCGCAAGGCTCGAGCGGCACGAGCAGAACAGGGGTACCGGAGCCGTCTCTCCGCGCGTCCCGGCTGCG
>NW_008580904.1:18055-53960 GCF_000691845.1 Merops nubicus | reverse complement strand
GATGATCCTAGAGGTCTTTTCCAGCCTAATGATACTATTATTATCTCATGGCACTTGCAAACTCATACAGCTTCTTCTTCTAAGGAGATATGGCAGCACCTCCCCTCCTTTTGTTTTCTCCTTAATTCCTTTATGCAGATGTCTCAAGGGTTGCTGGTTCTTCAAACATATATAGTGTAACTGGTAATAGAGAAGCTTGAGGGAGACCTTTTAGCTCTCCACAACTACCTGAAAGGAGGCTGTAGCAAGGTGGGGGTCAGTCTCTTCTCCCAAGTAACAAGCAATAGGACAAGAGGAAATGACCTCAAATTGCACTGAGGGAGGGTTAGCTTGGATATCTGGAAAAATGTCTTCCCTGAAAGGGTTGTCAAGCCCTGGCCCAGGCTGCCCAGGGCAGTGATGGAGTCCCCATCCCTGGAGGGATTTATAAGCCATGGAAATGTGTTGCTGAGGGACATGGTTTAGTGGTGACCTGGCAGTGCTGGGTTAATGGTTAGACCTAATGATCTTAAAAGTCTCTGCCAACCAAAACAATTGTATGGTTCTAATGATATTCTTTAAATCATAAGTTTGAATTCAACTTAACATTCATCAGCATGTCCCCTGGATTTCTGTAGTGGAGAACAAGCCAAGGTGCCCATACCATCTCTCTGGCAGTCCAGGTGGGTGCAGCGGAACGGAGTTTTTGTCTTTGTTTTCACCGCTAGAGAGGAATAGAGTCTTCTGTGATGGAGTAACCCTCGCTGTGATGGGGAGGAGGTATAGTGAGCCTGGCCCATGCACAGCTGAGCCTGCTGGGGAAGGCATCAGCACCCAGAGAGTGCCTGGCAGCTCTGTTCCGCAGCACAACGTGCTACCATGAGTTGGCTACATCATGACACGGCCTGGTTCCTTACCGATAACTACAGATGACACGTTTTCTTCCTGATTTGTGTGGAAGAATCAATAATAAAGGTGTTTTCTGACACTGCTGTTACCAGTGTAACCTTGAGCACAACAAGCCTCCAAGAAGGAAGGCTTTTTGCATCAGCTGAGGATCTCAACTGCTGTTCATAAAATCGCGTCTCCATCCACGGAGGTAATGCACTCAAACGTTACATAAGGAAGAGCCTACAAGAAGTGTATGTTGAATTCCCTGTGCAGTATGTATGAATATTAAATATTTGTGTGATTGGCTGCCTTAAACACCCCATCAATATTTATAACTGGTCGGGGCGACAGTGGGAATTCTTCAGTATAAATTATTTCAAGCCTCATTTCTGTAATACTGCAGTCTCTTTGCATTCTGGAGGACTAAAGATAGATGACACATTAAAATGGAAACAGTTTCCTTCTTTCACTTCAGGATTGCTAGGTTATATAATTTAAAGGGACGATTCATCTTACAGATTTTCAGGATCATTTTAATTCTTGAGTATCCTCTTTAATATTGAAATACAGGTTCCTTTATCTTCTCAGTACCGAAATAAGAACATTTAGGAAGAGGGACGAGTTAAGGAGTTATTTAGGCTTTCACCTCATTATATGACCAATTGCTTTATAATCCCCTGCCTGCCTTTTAGAAAACTAATCAGAAGCTGTCTATAAGGCTAATTAAATGCTGAATTTCTGAATATAAAAAAGTTAGCGCTGTTATTTACATAGACTCTTCCAAAATGTGCCAAGTGAGATAGAGCAGATTTTATTGCAGGGAGCAAACGGGACTTTTTGAACCACGGGAACTGCTGAGGATAACTTGGGAAGCTCACTAACCCTTTTGATAAATAGCAGTGTGGCATTTTGAAAGCAAACCTCCATCTCTCTTGCTTGTTTGCTAGATGTAGTAAAGTTAATCACTGTTCTTTTTTTCACTTTAGTTATAGTTTTATGAGGCCTGCATGTTGACTTCTCTTTTGGTAGCTTGCTGATCCCTCTCAAGGAGCAGGGATACAGTTCCACCCTCTCTGGAGGTGTCCAGCTTTTCTGCTGCCCTCCACCCTGGCCCAGCAGCCTACTTTCGAGGGTTTGTTTGGTGCAGCAGTGATGAAGCCTCTTCCCTTCCCCTCATGCTACCCAGGACCAGAATGGGTTTTGGATAACAAAATGCATCTTCTCAGTAAGATTTAAAAAAATCCTGAGGGACAGGAAGCAACCATCTCTTGGGTTTTTATTGGTATCTTATTCTGATGCCAGGTTTGGGGCAGGAACACAAGAAAAATACTTGACATTGTTCCTCTAGGAAGGAAGAAGACATTCCTGTGGAAGATGCATGCTTATCACATCCATGTGTGTCTAGTCTCTAAAAAGAGACTAAGTTGTAACACTAGATCAGTCCCCAGGAAGGAGAGACACTGTGCCTGTGCCCACACTGAAGGGGTTCCCAGCCATTTAGCTGAGTGCTCAAACGTGAATCTGGCCCCTGTTTTGAGCAGGATGTTGGACTAGAGACCTTTGGAGGTATCTCCCTACTAAGTTCTGTGACTCTGAGGCAGAAAATGTTCAGTATTTACTGAACACACTAATAAATTCACTGGGAAATAAGTCCAACCCTTTGAAAAAAGGCAATTCGTCAAGCTTTGTCCATGTTTTCTGGCAAGTTTTAGTGTCAGTACAGCTGAACCAGTGAAAATATTCAGTTCTTTTTTGTGTGGACATTTTGTGGATGTACCTATGGAGCCTGCAGGCTGATCTTCAGGTCTTGGCTAGTTACTTCTATGCCTTTGTCAAAGTAGATCTCATTCTCCTGAGGGCTGGTGAATTTACAGGCTTTGCAGAGCCTGTGAGCCACAGGGCTCTTCCAGGGCTTGCAGATTACAGCCTGCACTGCCTTATGCTTCTCCACAAATGGGCTTCACTCCTAGACCAACACAACCACTTCTAAGATCAAGGCTGATCAGCCTCTCTGAACACACTGACCTTGGTGCCTTGGTGGACACTGTGTCCCTTGTGACATGGGGTTTCCTGCTTCAAAGCCTTTTAGCTCATGCAAGACATGCTCCATGAGGGCCCTCAGGCATTATTTTATCTACTAGAATATTATTTTTTGGACAAATCCAGTTGGCTTTTGCTTTCTCAGGGGTAGCAGGAGAAGCTATAGATGCTTCTCCCTGTATTTGCCAAATCTCCAGGCTTGGAGACATGGCAGTGTCAAAGGGCAAATGGGTCCTCCATAGGGTACCTTCTAACATTAATACAGTCCTGAGAACACTGTGCTCTGTCCCCTTCCTGGCACCTTGAGATCCATGTTACCTTCCAGTTCCTCCCTTCCACAGCTGCTTTTCAACCTGTTGCACTCCCAGAACATGATAGATACCATCCTGACCATTTGCCAAATGAATCCTGTGACTTTGAGGCTCTGATGGTGTTTTCTGTACTAAGAAAACTTCAGGCCTGCATGGGTCCCAGGAGTCGCAGCTAATCTGAGAATTAGGGAGTTAAATTTAGGCACTCTGAACCCTGACCTTGGCACCAGAAAAAAAAAGCTATTGCATTTTGCAAGGATGGAGATTCTGGTGGACAGATAAGCCACTGTGGGCTTTCTCTGACAAGTTGTTTTGTTTTATTGAGGTGTTTATGCTTCAGTGATCTCTCGGTCCTCTTTTTTCCCTGAGACTGATGGTAAAAAGGACATGGCCACCAGAGGAGATGCCTTTACACTGTCAGTATCATCTGAGAACTTCACAGGGCAAAAGTAGGTCCCCATGGGAGGATTTTGGCACCATGGGCTGTTCATGTTGTCACTGTCCTGCAGCAGAGTGTGTGGAGAAATTTGCCCACAAGTCTTTTATCTGACTGTAATAGTGGCAGCCACTCTTCTAGCCCAAGCAGCTTTGCTGAGCAGCTTCACCCAGGACACCGTGCTCTTCCATCTTACCATTCCACACTGACTGTGTTATTCAAAGCTGGGAGCCACCTTTCTGATACCAGATGCTCTGAGCCACAAGCCACTGTGCTGGGGAAGTGGCCCTGGGCTCTGTTCTCTCTGCTCTTCTCTCTGGGGTCTTTGATTAGCCCCATCCTTTTTGTGGAAGATAATACTCCTAACAAGCTTGATCCTGCATAAATTCTCAGTCTCAGCAGTCTGTCCTTCACTTTCTTTACACAGCCTGTGTGATTCCTTCAGATGGGAATTTGTGACGAGTGTTGAGACAGTCCTGAAACACTAAAATCACAATTAGAGAAAGGTGTTTGGATTTCTTCTTTCTTAGGTTTTAGGTCAAGATCCAGTTTTCCCAGAGAATTCAGTATGGGGATACTTTGCTTAATTCACAGTTATAACTGGCTGCAGTGCAGTGTATGGTGAACTTTAGTGGCTTCCAGGTAGCTGATGTGTCCTCTCCCTGTGACATCTTGTACTTCATGCTACTCAGTGTTGGGTCTTCCTCTTTTCATGGGCTTATTTAAACGTACCAGGCTCCAGCTGGGGTCTCTAGGCTAACCCCGCTCTCAGCAGAGCAAACATGACAGCCACAGCAGGTGTCCAGGTAAGTGGGGGCAGTCCTTGAAGATGGAGACACCACCACCACCATAGCGGGCTCTGTCCTAGCCCACTCACATGGGAAGGGGCTGTATTCTCACATCCAGCTGGGGTTTTCTCTCATTGTAGTTGTGCCTGTTGGCTCTCGTGCTTTCGCTTTCAACTTCTAGGAAAAGTCTGGCTCTGTCGTCTCTGTCGCCTTCCCTTTAGGATGTGGAAGATGCAGTTGGATCCTCACTTTTCAATTCCCCACTTCCTTAAGTCTGCATTTATTTTATTTCCTGTTTTTTTTCAATTAATCCTTTTTCCTTTTCCATGTATGTGCTCTCAGACTTGCTAAGAGGAGAAGGCACTGATGAGACTGACACTGTAGCCAGACCTTGACCTGAAGTGCTTCAGCATCTCCCGTAAGGTCTTTGTGGACTAGACTGTGGGGGACTGGTGGAACTTCATCCTTTGTCTTTGAGACAAAATACCTGAGATTTGTTCATCCCTAGTAGTGTGCACAGCCTTGCAGGCCGCTCAGAATCACTGCATGTCGATAGTGGTGGTGGCCAAGCCGCAGTGGTGGCCAGGACATCCCAAAGAGGGTGGCTGTGTTAAAACTGGGCCCCACATCAGAGCCTGGCTCTGCCCCTCTTCCCATTTCCTTGAACCAGCTGCTCCACAGCCTGCAGAGCCTGCACAGCCTCAGCCACTGCTGCCTGGCCAGGCAGGGACGCAGCAGCTCCTGCGACACCTTCCCTGTAACAGACGGGATGCTGGGGCAGGGTGGCACACCAGAGATGGCACAGTTCTTTTCAGTTACATGGCAGCAAAGCAAGTCTTGAAGGGAATGTGTTTATCCTCATGTGGGTCACTTTCTGTCTGCTGCAGGCGGGACAGAGGAAGGAGTCAGGTGCAAGCTCGCTGCTTCTGGGTTTTCATTGGGGTCCCTCAGCATCCATGGGTGCTGAGGGCACTGCCAAGGCTGGCAGAACAGCCCCATGCTCCTTAAGCAGCTGTAAGCTACAGCCAACTCTGCTGTCTCATTCTAGCTCTGATCTACCCGGGGTCTTATCCCTTCCACCGCATCAACTGATCGGATTAATTGCCGTGCAGCTGGGATGAGAGCGGGGGCAGAACTGGGAGCAGATGAAAGCTTTTCTGCTGCTTCCATTCACCCTCAGACCATTACCCCTCGTCTTGCTGAGTGTTCCCGGGCTTGTCACATCTCCCACGCTACTTCGTCATCTGCAGGCATGGCCATGGATGGCTTCTGTCCTTGCCACAAATAAAGGAAATTAAAATCTCATGAGGAGACCCGCCAGAAGCCCTCTTTTTTAGGCTAGCTGTTGCAGCCGGATCTAAACACGTTGGGAAGAAAAGGACAGTTTTACTCCTGTGTCAGCTGAGCAGTCGTTCATACCCAGTACATCAAGGCTGAGATACCCCTGTTGCTTTCAGGGAAGGATCTATTTTAAACTCCTCTCCTAAACAGTGTTTTTGCAGAAGAAAGAAAAGAGCTTGAGGCTAAACTTGATCCTTGCAGGCTGCATATTTCAGTACCGGAAGGCTGTGACTCAGTGGCCTCTGGAAGGTCTCCAAGCTATCAGTAACTCAAAGGAGGAATTAAAAACTCAACAAACTGCCTGTTCTCCTGAAACTTGTTTTGTACATGCTATGGAAGAGATGAGAGATTTGAAAGGCGGCAGCCCTGTCCAAGAATCATTGGCTATAACAAGTCACAGCAAGCAATGAATATTTATTTTATTAAAATGCTTAGACATCTTTTAATGAGCCTTTTTGCCAAGTTTATGTGGAAGAATTTGCCAAAATACCATGAACATTGTAATAAGTTTCAAGGTACCTAATAGGCTTCCCCACTTGGTCTTCTGTCCCTGACAGTCTCTGTGTGGAAGCATCAGAATACCTGCTTTCTCCCTCAAAATGGGAAGGAGAGAACAGTGTTTCTGATGTTTTTCCAGGCAGCTGGGAGAGCTGATGTGAACAGAGATATGTCCTGTGCTAGCCTGTGAAACCAGGCGTGGGAGTGGCAGGAGGAATCTCAGGAAGATGAGTCTGTGGCTGGATGTTAGACTCAGGCAATCAGTTCTTCAGAGCTCAGGGCAGAAAGTGGCCCTTTTGGCTGACCCTCAGCTTCTACACAAGGGTGGTCCAAGTTTCAGTCTACAGTCTTAGTCCCCAGATCTGCCTTGTACTCATCCCAAATCCATGTCAGGTAGCTATCGTGGACCTGTCCATCCTGAATGATTAAGGTTTACTTTCAAGCCCAAGACACAAGAGAGCAAAATCAGCACCTCAGATTAAAATAGGAAACACACTCAAAGTTTCCAAACACTTCAGGAGATCATCCAGGAAAAGACCTCTAGTACTTGCTGGAAACAACTTGTGAGCCCAACCCAGGGGTTGAAGTGAGTGATCTTAGGAGTGCCTTACTTGGAAAGTAACTTTAAGAAAAGGCAGCACCATGGCTCAGTGCCCTCAGACCAGGCCTGTGAGGGTGAATTCCTGATCTCAACCAGGAGACATCTTCCCACTCTTTTTTGCCACGTTTTCCCAGTTCTCGAGAGCAAGGGCTGTCTGCGCTGGCCCACCCAAGGAGACTCAATGAAGGGATCCTTCCTACTGAAGTAGAAGCCATTGCTTTTGTGCTTGCTGTGGCTGCTGGGACTTGGTAATGCTGTGCCTCAGTAGTGTATTCTGAAGTGATCAGCCAAGACAGAAATCTTACAAGAGAAAGATACTTTGGTTGCCTTTGGAAAGCTGGAATTTATCATCTTCTGAAAGGAGTTCCCCAGCTGGAGGAGCTGGAGCTGGAACTGGAGATCTCTTCATGAAGCACCAGACATAAAGGTTTCTATCAAGCTTTGTACCTAACAGCCAGAAGTGGTCAGAAAGTGTTCAGCTGCCTTTTTCTTTGTGGATTCCTTGGTCATAAAATGCTCATTTGCTGAAAATAAAATATTTTTCTAGGAATGTGCTAATTCAAACAAAGGTCTAGCCAGAAAACTTTCTGCTTCCAAAAGAGGGGATTTCTGGTTAATGGAGTGAGAGCAAATCACTTAATTTAACGACCAGCTTGGTGAGTTTGATCTTTCAGCTGAAATACAGCAGAACCCAGGTCATGTCCTTGCTCCAGCAAATGCATCCTGCTCGTTTGAAGAGGAACAGCCACAGTGGGAATGACTCATGTGAGGATCTGCTGGGCCCTTATCGTGCTTTGGCACAGGGAAATCACTAAACCTGAAAATCCCCTATTCTAGGTAGATTCTCTGGCTGCTGGTTGTTGACTGACCAGACTGTCTGTAAGGTCACAAACTAACATGCTGGTGGAGACAGAACTCCCTTGCTGTAGAGAACCTACAACCAGCCACAGCTGTAATGAAGCTTGGCCATTTCCAAGTCTTCTGGAATGAACATCAGCACTTGGGCTGCCCTCAGTTCCTCCTCTGGCATTGCATCCTGATTGATTTTTAAAGAATAAACCCTCTTTTTTTTTCCACCCTAATTTTGCTCACTTACATGTATTTGCCTGAGGACAGGAGTTGTATTGAAGGTTCACACTGATCAAAATGTTCATGTAGACAACTGCACATCAGTTTTCTGGAAGTCACTAGAGCAGCAAAATTAAGTTGAGTTCACTTGTGCAGGCCAAAAAGGAGTGCTAAATTCCCAAGCTACCCTGCCCTGGCTTCTGTTACCCTTCTCCCCCTCCATAAATGTGAAGTATTGGTTTTATTCTGGCCTTTCAACTATGTAAATAGTATTGCTTGACCAATATGCAAACAGTTATAGAGGGAGCAGATGTTTTGCACAGTCATGCAACAAACACTTCTTTTTTTGTCCTTTGCCTTAAAGATAATTTATACCTCATGATGATTTCATGTTCGAGTCTTTTGTATTTCTGTGTTGTGGAGATTGTCCCCGTAAGGGGACATGCATTTCAAATGCACAGGGGAGGAAGAATATAAATTACTTTGATATTAGTTTGATATGGGTGGATAAGCAAATTGGCTGTGGTGACCTGGGTGCCCATGCTCCTCTGGCCGTTCAGCCAGAGGAGGTGACTCGCTTGCAGAGCTGTGCCATTCCTGAGTGGTGGCTTGTGTGCAGCAGGCTTGCAGTGGCCGTGGCCACGCTGTTTGATTTACATCTGGCACATGCTGCTGTGCTCAGAAGGGCTTCACATGCCTTTGGCTGTAAGAAGAGCACCAAGACGATGGGGATCAATCCCCATGAGCAGCAGTAGAACCATTCCATTTTCAAGAATAGTTTTCCATCAAAAAAAAAATAAAGGTGCATTGTCCAATACCTTAACCTTACCACATGGCTGGGTGAGCTTCAGCCTTTGGTAGAGATTTTCTCTGTTACGTTGCCAGTGATAGCACAAGTCCTAGCTGTGTGTAGCCCTTACGGACTCCTCACTTTCACAACCACCATCCAAGCAAGACCTTGCAGGTGGGCAGCTGTGACAGCATGCCTCTGAGTGCCCTGCAGTTGTGGGGGCACTAATTGTTACTATTTTGTAGATCTGTCTGGAAAAATTCCTACAAAGCAGTTTTATGTGTTTCTTCCTGTTGTTCTCTTTTGCCATTTTGCCACAATTGCCAGAAGGTTGCCCTACTTGTAGACTGTAGAAATGTCGGTGTGGAAAGAAGAGGAGAAGTTTGCTTCCAGTATATACATTGCTCCTTCCAGCTGCTACTTACAGGGTGTGGGAAAGCCTTGAGGTTCCTCTAGGAGACATATTGGTTGGATTAGATGATCTCTTCCAACCTAAGCCATTCTATGATTCAATGATATGTGGATCTAGGGTTATTGCAGTGGGAAAACCATCACAAATTATTCAAAAAGCCTGGATTTCTTCACTGTGCTTCTTGTGAACAACTGTTGCTGTTAATGAAGTGCTGGGGTTTAGAGGCCCAGCCCTGAACGAGGGTTGGCATATGGATGATGTCCACAACCAGGCAAGAAAGACCCTCCTGACTGGTTTTCACCCAGGGTCTGGCCAGTCTTGGATGGGAACTGATTAGGAGGTCACCACCAGGTGCCCCTGCCTTCTTCATTAACTTGGAGGCAAGGTGAGAAGCCAATTATGTAAGAACTGCCTTGTTTACAGTGGAGTTGGGAGGTTTGTTTACACAGTTCATGTGTTGTGTAGGGATTCTGGCTATCCAAAGGACTCCTTAACTCTTCACAGCAAGTGGAGTTCCCAGGATGGCAGGGCTAGAACATGAAGCTGTCTCTGAGTCCCTACTCTATAACTGGGCTTGTGGCCTGGCTGCAACCATCAGCCATGACTTGGCTTCTTGGCTGGCTTGCTCCCTTCTTCATGTCCACTGCGGTGGGTGAGAGCATTGACTTGTTGCTCCCTGTGGTTGTCTGGCACTTTGGATCTCTGGTGTGTGATGTGGGAGCAGATAGAGGAGTCTGGCTGCTGGTCTGCCTGTTAATGATGATATCATTCTATGTTGGGCAAGTGGTCAGCAGAAGAGTTACTCCTTGTGTTTTTTCCAGCTGGAAGAACAGGGTGGTGCCACAGATATTTTCAATCCTATTGACTCCTAGGCTGGAGGCACAATTGTCAGCATGTGGGGAAAACCATTATTAATGTGTAGTCTTTCAAAAGCATCTCTGTTCTTTATTTCAGAGTCTCCTGAAATTGGGCCCTCAGTTGTAGTTCACACAACTGTGACATTTGGTAGCAAGCACCTGGATTCAGACCCTGCAGAAGTGCAGCAGTTAATTCTCAGTCACCTGGAGAACGTTGTGCCATCCCTGCCTAAGCCCACCAGTGTCAAATGTCAGAAATGGAGATACTCTCAGGTACTCTGTGGTGGGATCAGTTGGCTGGGAGGATGTTGCTTGGGCAATGCTGCAGTACAGACTTGTGATGTACTGCAAGGAACAGGACATCATATGACGCTGGGGGGTTTAATCCTGGAGGAGCAAGAGGAAAGGAGATAGTTTCTTGGTATCTGTAGTACATTCCTCCACGTAGCCATGAGCAGCATCCCAGGCTGGCCAACGATAGCCAGATCATTTCTTGTCCTCTTTTTATGTAGAGGACCTGGCTCAGCAGTAAGTTATGCAGCACTCTGGTAAGCAGGGACAGGAACAGTGCACAGGAAGGAAGTAAATCCCACATGCTTCGGTGGGATTTTCACTGGTATTTAAAAATATGACTCAATCTGTTTCTTCTGTATCCAAAAGTATGTGATATTAATAGCAAAATTCCCACCCTACCACAGAGCAGCAGGGGTCCTTGCATTCAGACATACTAATTGTTATTATTTGAATTGGCCCAGTTCAATTTAACAGCATGTTGCTTGACAAATATTTTAAAGTAAACTACCTAAGGGTAACAATAGCAAAATGTGTATATTTTACAGACTGCTTTTAAAAATCCAAGGAAATTGTTGGCAATTTCCTAAAGTATTAGAGTGTATCTATATGTTTATTCAAATCCTCTCCAGTTAAACTACACTGGTGAAATTGAATGTGGAAACTGATGCAAAATATTGACTTAAAGCAGTCCCCTAAAAATTTTTCCTTTTATGAAGTTTGGCAAAGTTATTCTAGATGGCTTCTGTGAAGTCTGCTCATACCCCTTAATCTGCATCCAGTTTAGGAGCCCGGTCTCGTTAGCCCAGAGTTTATTTTTCTGTGAGTTAGGTATTTGTATTTTGCAAATCTCTTCCCAGTGCACACACTGTTTGTTCTCATTTGTATAAGAACAACCTTAACATTGAGTTTAACGTTTCAGATGACTCATGCAAAAATCATTGTATGTTTTATATGTTCCTCTTTGTTAGTTCAGCAGTGTTTTGCTCATAACAGTATCTCTGTACAGGTGTCAGTGCTAAAGCATCCTCCTCTGGCTGTGACTTCTGGTCTTTTCTCCTGCATTATCTGTTACCTTTCTGCTTCACAGGGATTGCAAGCGGAAGAGCTGCAGGTGTTAGGGAGGAGAAGAACTGAATCGATCTCCAACAGATAGACAGGTGGTTGACCAGCTCTGGAAAGGACTCCCAAAACAGAGTATTTTTAAACAGAATTAATACACCCTAGATACCGATTCTATTACAGAGCTCTATCATAAAATTTACCAAATTCAGGTACTTTGCTTGTGTGCAAGGAAAGTGCTGAAGTTGCCTTTTCTTACACTACTCACGCTTGAACATAGTGTCAAAGGTGACATACAAGCATATGCGTCCTATATTAGCCCATTCTGATTTATTGCACCATGAAAACATAGATAAAGCAAAAGACAAGAACAGCAGTTAATTTCTTACTAATGAATTAAAAAAAGCCTCAATTGCATCCTACCAAACAGCTATGTTTTTATGAACCTTGGCAAAAATTATGTCCATACAGGATTTATTATGACCTTGTACCTCTTACTCCATCTTATAGATGTAGCTGGAACAGTGGCTGTAGAAAAGAACTCTTGTTTTTCGCAATTGCTTCCAAAATTGTTGTCTTCCTTCATCACTAGGTTTGCGCCCTGTTTCCCCTATTTAAAAATTATTTTCAAGCTTCATACTGCTGGATGATGCTGTATTATTTGTCAAACCACTGTACAATTTGCAGCTCTTCCCACTTTCTTCTCCTGGCTCTGTTGCCTGCTATCAGCCATGCTGCTACTAACCAAAACCACTGACTTCAGCAACTGCTTATGCTTTATGGCTGTGTCACAGGAGGAATTATCACCAGTCTTTAATTTGGTGGATGAATGTCAATATGTCTTAGATTGCAAATAAGTCAGTGTAGGTCAGATCTGTAATCTCAAAGAGATCTCTATTGCCACCCTATAAAATAATCACTACCTAAATTAAGTATCTAGGACAGACATCCCTCTTTCTCTTAAAGCTATCCTTATTTTAAATTATAATAAGCTTTGCCACAGAAGCAAAGGGAACTGATAAGATGGGGTGCATCTCTCCCCTGAGTCTTTTAGACAGGATTTATTCTACTTGTTAATTAAATCTGCCTGTAACGTCCTTCATATGGCCAAACACAATCCTGGGATTAAAATGCAGACATTACAATTATCTGTGGCGGATGAGGGATTAGGATTTCCAAACTTCTACTGATGCTGCTCAGCAGCACAGCTGCAATTCTGGATCTCCTGCTTTAATTATGTTATGACACTATTAGCATTCAGTGGCAACAGCTTCCCAACCCATCATGTCCCTTTGGCAGAGTCACTTTATGTGTATAAGGGATACTGGGAAAACAGAGTCATAGAAATTGGACCTCTTCAAAGAGAACCTCGGAAGGGACCTCTTCAGATCCCTTGAGTCCAACTTGTTGCTCAGAGCAGAACTATCAGCAGCACTAGGTGACCTCGACCATGGCTTTGTCTAGCTGGGTCTTGAAGTCTTTGAGGATGGAGATCCAACAAGCTGTGCCATATAGCCAAGGGTAATTTGGAGTTTGTTGGACAATACCTTCAAAAGAACTTGAAGAAGGGGCAAGATCATTCTTTTTTCTAGTTACTATGTCTAGAGTGAGGGCTTTTACTACACTGAGCACACAAACAGGCTAAAAGATGCAGGCTGAGATGTGAAAGCATTGATCCTGTGATCAGTATGACAAACTAGAAGCTGTTTGGTACAGTCAGCATCGAATAAGTCCTAGGTAGCCAAGAAGGACGGACACTCAAAATGCCTTTTTCTCCTAAACCTTTCTTTGTTGTTTATGCTCAGTGACCTTGATCTGTAAGAAAAATTTAGGAGTAAATTACATACTGACCTGAAATTAATCTGAGAAGGATGGTCTCTGGCTGGATTTACCATACATGGCAAGATTCTTCTGTCTGAAGAATGGGTCACAACTGGATACAAATTCATTTCAGATAATTACCTCCTTTAAAGAGATGCTAAGAGACATCAGTAGCACAAAATGCAGCCCATAGCATAAATGTGCATGTTTTGCATCTGATCTGTACTTGGAAATGGCACAGTGGTGGCTAGCTGAGTGTCCATTTGGATCAAGGGAAAAATTCCCTGGGGATTTTTTGATTCTTTTTAAACATTGGATCCTTATGGGTCTTGTCTTGTCATTCCTTTTTTCAAACTATTTCTTCCCACCTTCCTACTCCAGTCACTTCATCATCAAGCTGTCCTGCATCTTATCTTTTTTAGCCCTTCTGCCTGCACCTACCTTGCCCTTGTGTTTACCTGTAGGCCAGTGCTGGTGCTGCTGCCTTGTCTCACTGAGATCCACCAGTGCTGCTCTTGGGTACACTGATTTAGTACAACATGGACACTCAGCCTTTGTACATAGGTTTGAAACAGGCTTCAACACCATGTGACCCAGCCAACTGTGGGAAAACCACAGATGCTGTGTGCTTTTACTCTGCCGTTTGACAGATTGGTGTTTGTCATAAAGTACAATACTGAAAAGAGGTCTTGTTCTCCTACTGAGTTCCAGGTAGCTTCAGGTTAATAGGTGCTGGCCAAAGCAAAGGCCATTAACTTTTAGAAATGCTGCACAGAACTGCTCAAGAGCTGCCACTCTACAGATACAAGTTTAAATGAGGGTATAGTGCCAGGAAAATGATAATTAAAATTAATACGATACATACATTGAGAATAACATTAAATATTTATCAAAGCAACCTTACTTGGAACTTGTCCCATGCTACATACAGAGAAAGCATTGATTGTATCTCTTGCTACATCTAAAAACTGTTGTGCCTCACAGGTGAAAAAAGGAGACAGCATAACAGAGCTGGTGACAGGTAGGTTGTCCCAGGGCTGTATGTACAACTGCATGGCAGCATGAAGCATGGGCAGGTCATCATGACAGTTGTTACTCTAAAGTCCACCTCACTTCCCATCCAGAAAGGTCACCTGTCAACCAGTCATTTTGCAGGCCCTCTTGGAAAAGGCAGGTTCCCTTCCCTTTACTGAGGAGTTACATATCTGGGGGTTTTGAAAACTCACTTTTGATGATGTGAGGTCACGCATCTTTATACCTGACAATCTCCATGCATCATCTGTCCAGGGCCAGGCAATTCATTTCTGCTGAGATGGGCTAAGACAGGACAGGGTTGTAAAGTTTCTAAATTTCCACACACAGAAAAGCTTTATTCTAATTATTTAACTCCAGAAAATAAAGATTTTACTGTGGTACTTTCGGTCGTTAATGCTTGGACCCATGATCTGGCACAGGAAGGGTGCTTTGTATGAAGGTGTCTTTCTCAGGAATATTGACCTTTCTGGGGTGAAATGGTAAATAAAATACTTTCTTTTCCATGTCCCTATATACTTTTCTTTTTCAGGTTACAAAAGCTGTGCCAAATTGTCTGGGACAAATGGTTCTTCATACTCAGCCTCTCCTGATTTGTGGAGGTGATGGATTTACTCGTTCCAACTTCGATGGTTGCATAGATTCTGCTATGAGTCTTGCAGAGACTGTGAAGTCTCATTTATAGTCATTTCAAACTCAGCTGCTGCCTAGATTTATGGTTAATTTTACTATGATGGATTGAATTCTTGTTTAGTGTTAACATCACTGGCTTCTATCTTGCAAAAATAAATAAAGGAAGATCTATTGGTATGCTGTAATAATTATTGGGGTGGAATTGAATTTTCCAGGATCTGTGCAGTGAGTGGTTACTTTGCTTGAAGTAAAGCTTTTTGTGGCCCTAGTCAGAGGCACTTGAACTCCAGCAGTGTTACCAGGTCTCCTGATACTTTTACAGCACATGAAAATTATGTCAAGGAGAGGAGCCTAACTTAAAGCAGAACAAAAACCTGTGGAGCTGCAGAGTTTACTGTTTCTCTGAGCATTTGGAGCCATGGAAGTGACAGAAGGAACATGTATAATTGATCCCAGAGCTTTCATACATACATGTGGCTATCTCTTCCAGAGCAGATCAGCCCTGGTCATGGTTATTGTGCTGGCCATGGGTAATCAGTGATGGGGCTATACTTCTCAGCTATACCTTGCTATACTTCTCAGATGGGACTGCCTACACAAAGTCTAACTGTATTGACTCAGTCTCACACTTGTCTGCAGGCATGGATGACTTTTAAGTGAGGGATGGTAGTTGTCTGCTGACCAGATGTCTTGGTCCACAATTTTGTGAAGATTGCTAGAAGAGCTCGTGTAAGAGCTTGATGGCTTTACTGGTAATGATGTGCCACTGAAACATGGCACCTGTCCTGGGTGTGGTCTAAGCAGCATCAGCCCAGCTGTGCTCGTAAGAAAAAGAATGGAGAGAAGTTTGTCCTGTTTTGGTCACTGATTTTATTTTTCAGCTTAGTCTCTTACGAGTAACTGCACTTAACAAAGTCAACAACATATTTTGCCAACAGTGTCTGCTTCTAGCAGTGATAATGCTCCATGTTTAGAGTTACTACCAAGGATTGGAAGAATGCAGGCTAAGGTCACTGCTAAATCTGCGCCATGTTGGGGTGCAGTAAGAAAGAGGTAGCACCTACAGGGAGGAGCAGCCAGGACAGGTGACCCCAAACTGACCAACAAGTGATTACATCCCATCTATGCCATATTCAGTATAAAGCTGAGGGATCACCAGGGTTAAGCCTCTTATTCAGTGGCTGGTGTCCAAGGAGGACTCTGTCCGTTCGGCCTTCAGTCCCAATCCATGTGTTCCTGAATCCACTTCCAGCATCCAACTGCTGAATCTGGTTCCCATCTGCTCCTGAGTCCAGTCTGGGACTTCCCCAGTGCCTGTTCCACAGCCTCAGTGGTGACTGTGATCTAACTGCCATGGTGGGGGAGGTGTGGTGTGGATATTGGGTTTGTATATGTTTAATTTTATTGTTATTGTTTCATTAAAGCTGTTTTACTTTTCTAGACCATAAGTCTCTCTCCCTTATCCCCTTTCTCTTCCCCCTGTGGAGCAGCTAGGGATTAATAGAGAGTGCCTGTCATAGGTCTAGTGCCTGGCCCAGCCCTGGCCCTTGAGGGTGAAAGAGAAGGTGTGCATGTTCTGGTGCTGTCCCAGCCATAGAGCTGCTATCCCAGACTCCTCTCAAGAGCAGGCATTGACATCTGAGCTGTAACGTGAGTTTAACACAGTAAAGTGGACTGGCCAGGAAAGTGGATACACGTAACACAGCTCAGTAACTGCCAGGTTAGAGAGTCCCCAGTGCATCATGGAACAAGGAGCAGCCCTTTCTTCCTCCCAGGTGGTGAAGGAATTGGGGTAGGAGCAGCCAGTATGGAAAGTGGTTCAGCTGCTTTGCCTCGCAAATGCCAAGAGGAAGGAGGAAAAAGCATTTATCTACACTTGTGGCAGTGTGTTAATCAGAAAACTGCTGACGTTGCAGGTTTAGGGTTACATCACCACCACCATAAAAACTTATTTACAGTAAACAGGCAGTCTGAAAGTGAGCTGAGCTCTAGACAGCTCCGTACTTTATTTTGGCAGAACAGGTGTAGAAATAGAGAGACAGGTCCAGGGAAGGATATCTATATGTGTGAGTGAATGAGCAAGGAATTCAATTTGAAATGCTGAAAAAATAAATGACAAGTACAATTGTGTTGAAAATACTACCTGACATGGTTTCAAGTATTTCTAACTATTCATAAACTATGTTTCTGTGAAATCAGTTTTGAAATTACTCATAAATTAACCAAGAAATCATTTATTAGTTCTAAATTTGATTTTAGCTTGCCCTTCCTCTTAAATCATGTCACAAGTTTAGTACCTTTCTCTACTACAGCACTAAAAACATGAAAATGCTATTTTCAGCAGATAGGATTTTAACCATTAGAAAAGTACAGTGCAGGTTTTTTTCTTATACCCCCGCACATCACAAAAATCTGTCATCCTGTATTCACAACAACCAAAGAGTGTGATTTATGGCTGCACTTGACCATTTCTAATGCAATATTTTAAATTACACCAAGAACTTTAAAATTTTCAAGTTAATTCTAAAGACATCTTTGAAGGATATTTCATGCCATGCAGTTTTACTGCTGTTTTGGGGTTTTTTTCTTCTTTCCATGAAGTCCTGGAGTTTAAAACTAGGTGTTGTTATTGTCCCTGAACCAACCAACTCCTAACCATCAGTTTTCAATCACTGCCCAGATTGTGCAGAAGTGGGGAAGATTGGTGGTCATGTATGTGCACAAATCATTTACAAAGGCATGTGATCTCCTGTCTCCCACAGATCAAGGTAGCCTTGGAAAGCTGCACTGTTACAAAATAATTCTAATCTGGTGATCATTTAGTATTGGCTGGGTTTAGCATGAGCTCAAATGCAGCCCAAGTCCCAGATGAAATAAGGTTGTTGCAGTGCTGGAAACCTTAATCATGGAGCTGTACCCTGTGGAGGATGACATACAAAAGCAACCAAGTCCCACTTTTTGTGTGTGCTCCTCAGCTTCCGCTTAGACCTGGCCATCCTGTGAGAGTCAGACCCCAAGGGAGTAACATGCTGAACTGTACCAGAGGGTTTTCTGCTGAATTATTGGTTCCCCTAGAACATGTCACCGTGGCAGGCAGGTCAACTGTAGCTGGACCCATGGGATGGTTTCTGGGGGCCCATCCCACTGGTCTGCCTTTATCCAGGCTCTGCCTTACTGCACAGGTAAGGGTGTGGGTTCTTTTCCTGCAGGGGTGAAGGACCAGGCTGTAACTTCAGGATATCTTTCCAGACTCTTTGCTTGTGCTTTTTGTTTCATCTTCACTCTTTGTTTTCTTTTCCTTTCTTCAAAGATGGTTTTTGCATTAAAACACACTAAAATTTGCACTTCCTTCCCTTTCCTTCAATTTTGAATGGGAGCGAGCTAAAGCACCAAAAATCCAAATCCTGAAAGCCGATAACATGCAGAAAATGGAAAATGAGGTGTCTTTGACTTAACACTGTACCATTCCTCTCACTGCCTTGCTAACAGCTGTACTCCAAAGAGTCGTGATGCTCTTCACAGGGGCCTTGTATCAGCAGCAGCTTTCAATACCACAAGTGACAGATAAGTGGAGATGTCTCTGGCCCCATCCTTTCAGCAGTCTTACAGCTTTTGTCATTATGAGACCTCAAAACACCCAATAATAAACAAATCACAGATTCAGTGATTTTTTTATTTGTGAGATTTTCAATTCAGAGGTTTTCGAAAATAATCACAGTGCGTCTCAAATTGCTCCCATCCTTCCTCATATCATAGAATCATAGAATGTTTTAGGCTGGAAGGGACCTCTAGAGGTCATCTGGTCCAACCTTCCTACACAAGCAGGGTCATCTCTACTTGGGTCAGGTCGCCCAGGGCCCTGTCAAGCCTGACCTTGAATGACTCCAGGGTTGGGGCCTCCAGCACCTCTCTGAGCAGTCCATTTCAATGATCTGTTACTCTTATATTGAAGAATTGTTTTCTAATACTGAGTCTAAATCTATCCTTTCCTAGTTTAAAACCATTACTCCTTGTCCTATCATTACAAACCATTTTGAATAGACTTTTCCCCGCCTTCATGTAGACCCCTCTCAGGTACTGGAAGGTCACTATAAGGTCCCCCCAGATCCTTCTCTTCTCCAGGCTGAACATCCCCAACTCCCTCAGCCTGTCCTCATAGCAGAGCTGCTCCAGCCCTCTGATCATTTTTGTGGCTCTCCTCTGGACTTGCTCCAATATGTCTACATCCTTCTTGTGCTGGGGGCTCCAGAGCTGGACACAGGACTCCAGGTGAGGTCTCACTCACGCAGGACACTGCACTTGGTCTTGTTGAACCTCATAAGGTTCATCTGGGCCCCCCTTTCCAGCCTACCCAGATCCCTCTGGATGGCATCCCATCCCTATCACGACATGATGTCCCTATATCATGACAGTCTATCAAAATGCCTCTTTCCTATAGCTTCCTCCCAGATTAAGATGATTTATCAAACACAGCCTTGTTTTTAAGGTGGAGTTGAGGAGTTCATGGACCTGTTCCTCTGGACACACTCCAGACAGCAGGTACTGAAGGGTTTCTGTGGCAATATCTCATTTTCTAGATGTGAGTGGTATTAACTTTCCCACGCAAGGCGGGTAACGAGGGGTGATTCTTCAAAGAGGCCACGGTATCCAGAGGGTTGGCAACAGAAGAGACTAGTCTCGTTGATTTCCTGGGCTTTTCCCTGGATGGATGTAATCTTTGATTAACTGGCAGATCCCTCAGCCGCAGCCACAATCTCCTTGTTCCCAGACAAGGGCAATGGCTGTGTCTGATTTCTGATATGTCACAAGCCACAGCTAATGCCAGAAGTTCAATTAAAGCGTTTCAGCTCTTAGATGATGAAGCTACTGTCTTCCTCATCACGAGGGAAGATGGAACCATAAATGCTCAAAGCCTTTCAACTCACAGTCATGTTAGTTTCCTTCCAGTGAACACGACTTTGCAGGGCCAGCCCATGGCATCTGGTGCAGTCACTGCTTTTACAATATATTCAGCTGCATGAGATGCATTTGGATGATCTCTGAGCTTTTAAACTGTACATTTAGGTCTCTAACATCAGTCTTTTGGTAACTACTGTCCTACCAACAGCTGGCATCAGCTGTGTGTCTCGCTAGGAAAGATATTACTGGCCAAAAAGCAGACTAAGTGTTGGCAGGAAGGCTCAATAGACACAACTACACCTTGACATCTCCAGCTAACAGGAGCACTGTGAGACCTGTGGCTCAGCCAGGTGTGATCCACCCAACATTTGCCTCGTTAGCACCATGCAAGGCAATTTTTGCATCCCAGCTGTCCTATGGCCCTCTTATCAAATGCATTTGAGAAAGCCAAGCATGCACCATTGGACCCCATACTCTGCCACCCCTTCCTCTCACAGACTGCCCTTGGTGATCTTTACAGCCCTTTCTTTCTTCTTCTAGGAGGTGCCTGTACTGAGCACCACATGTATCCACATGCTGCTCTAGCAGAGGTGTTTTTGGAGGCAGTACCAACTGAAGTCTTGAGCGCAGGCAAGGAAATGTTTGGTACTTTTCTGCCCAGCAGGCGGGATGAGTGGCAGAGGATTTGTGCTGTTGCCACCATGTCACAGGTACCAAGGTGAACCTAGCATATCCCATGCCATGACGAATTTTGGAGGAGGCCCTGGCAGAGATGGGCTTAAAGTCAAGGCACATGTCCCCCTGAGGGGCATCCCCTTTGGCATGAGGTTAGGGCCCTGGGAGCAAAAATATAATCCTGCTGGTTCTCTACCCACTCCTGGCATCTGACCCTGCTTGCAGATCGCTGAGATGGTGTGAAAATGGTGTGAAGTGGATAAAAGCCACTTTAGAAATCAAGTGTGATAGGAAGCCATAGGACTCTGCTGGAGGCCCATCAGAGCTGTAAAGCCTGACTCCATAAAGTGCTACTCATGATGTACTTAAAGAGCTTTCATTACCCCAGTTTTACATCTGCAGCCCCAAGAAGGACAAGTCTTGTCTTGTGTTCCAAGGTCTTCATAGACCTTTCCCTTCCCAGGGCAAGGAAAATGTTGGGAGCAGATGTTCACCACATAAGTTGAGGTGCCATGAGGAAAACATTCAGCTCCAGGCTGAACTAGCTGTAGGTGAGATCCAGGATGACAAGCTGTGGCCATACACAGCTTGTGGCCCAAGTCCATATGCACCTTCCCAGATGAAGGACAGGAAGCTGCTGTGTCCAGTGAACATGTCTCCATGTCATGCTTGCTGCAGGGCCCTTCCTAACCCCTCTATCCATAGGAGGGCTGCATCTGCCCCTGTGCCAGGCTGCAGAGATGATGTCTTGTTATGACCCTGCCTGGAGCATATTGTGGCTATTAGTTGGAATAACTTGCCCAGATCTCTAAAATCATCCCCATACCTCTTGGTGTGTTTAGTGCAGTTTGTAGGAATTTAACCTATGTCTAAAAAGAGCTAGGAAGAAGAGACAGGTGCCCAGCTCCTCAACTCACAACAATTCACAAACCACATGTCTCCAAGGATCGTGGCTGTATTTTTGTGCAAGAATATGAAAATAGAGTAAAGGGCATTTTAGTTTGGGGATTTGTTTTTTTTTTTTTAAAGGCATCTGCAGCTGCAAGGTGCTGCCCAGCTGAAATATTTTTCCATGGCACTGAGCTCTGAAATATCCCTGCAGGCAAAGCCACTGGAGCAAGAGCTGGTCGGGAGGTGTGGAAGTAGCTGGCCGGACCCTGCCCCCAGCAGGACCAACACCGCAGCTACAGCAGGTTGCTCGGGGCTGTGTCTGGGCAAGTTGGGGCACCCCAGTCTTCCTCCATGACTGTACTTCTTGATGGAGGCACAACGTTGTGCTGGTACTGCACCAGTTTAAAAGCAGACATGGTTGAGCAGTGGCACCAACGTGGCTTGTAATACTGACAGATGAGTTCCTCTTTGAAATAATGCAAAGAGGAACCTGACCCTGTGCCGCCCAAATTGTGCAGTTGTGTCTGGGTCATCACTCCCGACCTCAGCTGCAGACTGAGCCCTGGCACTGAAGGGCTTTGTGAGTGCCTGGGCAAACACAGCATTCACTCAGCTACTCCACGCTGCAAAATTCAGCGTAACAAATTCCAAGCGTCTGATGACACACCGTTAGGAGGATAGTGCTGAGATCAGGAGGCCAGGTGCTCTCGGGAGGGAGGAGGGCAGGCTCTGAGCTGCCCAGCGAGTGCCCTGAGCCACTGCACAGAGAGCTCCCTGGGGCCGGAGCTGGTTTTGACTCTAATCCAGGCTCTGGCTTGGATATGCCGTCCATAAGCTGCTTTGCATGGCAGAGCTGAAGCCCTGAAATCCCGGAGCCTTCTGCTGCTGCTGTGCCCATCTCACCGCACCACCTCGCTGTTAGGCTCCTCAGGGTTTTTGCTTGGTTCTCACATTTAGGTGGCTCCTTCAAGATTAGCTGGTGATGACACCGCTGTGGTGCTGCAAAGCATGGCCGGAGCTTGCAGCCACCTTAGGAGCAGCAGCCCCACACAGCAGTGAAACAGCCCTTGCCAAGGAGGAGGGAGAATGTCTGGCTTTCTTTTTGGGAAAAGCAGAGCAGAGCAAAGTTCCTCCTCCAGAAAATGAATGAAAACAGGTGAGAAATAACCCCAGGAGAGCTATTGCTGAACTGCAAGTGGAGAGATTTAGCATTGAGGAAAGAGGGTGCAGAGCAGATTGATGTTTTTTTGGAGGTCGTGGTGCTGAAATCTGTGGAGATCCCTCGAATGGCCTCATGATTCTGGTAATTTCCCAATTCTCATCCCATAACAGCTGACCATCACTATAACCAGGTGCTTTGGGCATCATCCCAAAGGGGTAAGAAAAAAGAGCTCCTCATGCACCATGCTGTGTGTGATTGGCACCCTTCTCCCCGATGCTCTGAAAATCTGGGGAAGGAGTTTTAATGCAGAGGGGTTTAATACAAGCCGAGGCCACACGGGTGAGCAGAAAGCTGCTGCTTCGCCCCAGCCGAGCCCTGGCACGCCTGCGTGGGCCCTGGCTGTGGGAAAATGAGCCCGTTCCCTGCCACCCCTGTCACCCGACCGCTCAGCCGGTCACGAGGCCGCTGTGGTAAACCACAACGCAGCCCGAAATTATCTTTTCGGCACAGGGTTCCTGTCAAGCAGAGTGGCACCTCCTCCTTCACCTGTGCCAGTGCCGAAACATCCTTCCTTTCTCAGCTCTATCATCCGTTCAGATCTCTCCTCCGGGATGATCACGCATGTCAAAAATCTTTAAAGCGAATCACGCCCTGCTGCAAGGACCAGGGTCTCGTTTCCCCCGGATGGTTTCAGGGCACGGAAGCAAAGCTCTCACTGTGCACAGATTTGTCCACCCGCTGCCTTTTTCAGCCCAGACTGAGGAGGGGAAAAAATAGGTGACCAGTAAGGTGCTGCTCAGCGCTGGAATATAGGTCAGGTCTGTCCCAGCAGCTGCTTTCCTTGCGCAGAGCAGAGGGGAAGGTGACGAGCTGGCAGGGGAGGAGGGGCTCAGCCACTCTCCTCGCCACCTTCCCGGTGCGCAGAGGATCCCGGCTCCGCACCCCGGGCTGGCGAGGCTCAGAGCTTCTCGGAAGTGCCCCGGTACAAAGATAGTTTTGCTCTCACTCTGCTTGCAAATGTGCTGGAGCAGTAGCTGTTGCCCGTGTGTGATTATTGGTCTTTGTAGGGAGATGCTGGAGCAATTCTGGTCCAAAACCTGGGCTGTTAGCACCCTGCACCCTGGTCGTTTGGGATTTGCTGCCTCTCTTAGCACATCTGTGCTAAGGACTTTCCAAAGGATTTCTGAGCAGGACACAACAACAGCTCTGGGTTAGGGAGAAGACTGGGGTTTCCATCCCAGACATGGCTGGAAATGGTTTCTGGCTGTTTTCCCTGATAAAGTAACTCATCATATTTGCACCCCCAGGACCGTGTGCTGAAAGTGGGAAGCGAAAGAGCAAATGAAAGGGACCCATCTGCTCCTTTGTTGCTCTGCAAGGGGGAGCTGACCCCCTTTGCATGGCAGATGCTCATGAGGAGGCTACAAGGGATGATTACAGGTCAACTCCCACACCCGAGGACCATGTGCTCTGCTTCCCATGTGTCCCCATTATGGCAATGGACTCAGGTGCCGTTCACTGACTCCCTTTTGAGTATCCACCATCCCGATTTGAGGCAGACCATCCTGACATCGTCCTGGCAGAGCCACACCAATGCAGCCAGCATTCCAGGTCTTTTCTGCGATTAGTGACAGTCTGCCCCTGTCCCTCCCCACCACCCAGAGCCACGTCAGGACCTGGGATGCTTCCTCTCAGGGACAGGGGAGCAAGGCAACTCCCCACAGAGAAGGAAAGACATCCATAAGAAGACGCAGTTCTAAAATTGAAGAGTTGTGGAGATCCTTTTCCCATCACTGGTCACGACTGGCACACCCAGTGTGCCCTGGGGGACAGCTCCAGATGGACTGGGCAGGCTCAGAGCCCATGCACTGATCTCCCCCCATGGAGAGTCTCTCACTGGAGCAAGGGCTTGAGGAAGAGATCCATGGACTTTTCATGGCCTGCTGATGAAAGAGAAAGGAGCAGGCAAGCTTCCCAGCCACCTTGAAAGGCAATAAGTCTCAATACGTGTAGGACATTCGGTAGGTGGAGCTGTCCCAGAGACAGTGTCAGGCCACAATGATGCAAAAGAAGGAAGCTGCAGAGAAGATCCTGACACTTCATCTTCTCTCATTGGTGGCAAGAGTGGTTATGCACAAGGTGTTCATAGACCCAGCAGCAGTGCTCACTCTGCAGACCTGCTTGGGAAGAGCTGGCTGGCATCGCTGCACACGGGGAGCATCATGGAGCTCAGAAAGGAGCCGTGGAAAAGGCATGCTGCTCTCTGCACCTTTCAGATGTGTCACCTTCCTCTAACATCCCTCCGGTACTGTTGAAATGCCACCTTGGATACCAAGAGAACATGGCACAAGGCCTCTGACCTTTCCAATGAGATTAGAGGTCAGTCTTCTGGGATTAATGCTGCTGGGTAGCTGAAGGCTGCTAACATCTATCTAGCTCAAAGCAAGGCTGGATTGCTTTCTGTCTTCTGTCTCACCAAGGGTGGCCTGTGCCTTGCCAGCCAGGCTCCACTTGCATCCCATGATGCTGCACGCCAGCAACTTGCAGAAGCTGTTGGAAAGTGTGGCAATGAACTGTGAGCACAAACAAGCAGCAGGACCAATGCATCCTGTGGTGAGTTGGCAAGGAAAGGGTCTAGAAGCTCATTGTGTCTGAGATCATTTCAGGCTGGGAATGGGGAATAAGGATGAGGTGGGTTTAAAGGTGGTGTATGGTGGAGACCTGCAGGGCCCTGGTGATGGTGGGTGGAGGCCAGGCTATACAAAGAGGCTGGGGAAGCTGGGTTTGCTCAGCTGGAGATGAGGAGGTGATGGGGGATCCAACGGCATATCCACCTGCCCAAAGGGGTCCAACAGAAGTCAGGGCTGGACTCTGCTTGGAGGGGTGCAGTGAGAGCCCCAGAGGCACCAGCACAGCTGCAGCACAGGGAATACTGGCCAGCCCCAAGGAAACAGCCCATCTCCATGCAAGTGGGGTGTCGCTGGGACTGCCTTGCTCACAGTTTCTTAACCTCATGACTTGCCTTCACCCAGAGAAGATATTTGACAGAAGCAGAGGTTAAAACTCTCTCGCTAGAGGATCACTGCATGGAGCATACTTGTGAGAAGAAAGAAAACCTCTAGTAGATGATGCACACCCCCTTGTCCTGTTCATCGGGAAATCTGGACCAGGCAGCAGATTTCCACCAAACCCTTCCACGCATGTGCATCCTTGCAGACCCATGGGATAAAAGTTAGACCTGGTCTTGACAAACACACATTATTAAACGTCTGATCTGGGATGGATGTTTCTTTAGGTGTGAAATGCTCCTGAGTTTTTCCATTAGAGTTAAACTCACAAGCAGGACTCATGCTGAGCAAGCAGCTTAGCTCCAGCGAGAGGAATTTAGTCGGGCAGGGAGAATTTCAGGAATAATTCAAGCACCAGTCACGTAGCCAAGCAATGCATGGTCACGTACAGGAGGAGACTACTTTGCCCCTGTTGTTGCTGGCTTTGCATTGCCATGGCTAGAGAGCAAGGTGAAACCAGATGGTCCTCAACCTGCAAAGCCTATGGAGGTAGATGCATGCCCTGGTGAAACACCAGGAGCTGAACCTCCCTCTTCCCAGACACTGGTGTGCTGCTGGAGCTGCAGGAAAAGCAGAGGCACAGGGGGTTTTATTGCAACTGTTACAAATTACAAGGGCCAGGGTCAGCTTTTGGCCAGAATCTGGTCATGCTGAATTAGAGGGAACCACACCAGGCTAGAATCAACGTTGCAGTGAAGGATTGCATTCATCTCTTCCTCTGCCTGCAAGTATTAGCTTTTAATTTGGTCTGTAAGAGAATGATCTGTTTCTATATGGATCATTAAAAAAAACAAAACAGAACAAAACAAAACAAAACAAAATGAAACAACCAAAAAAAAAAAAAAACCATGATTTGTTGCATTTGATTTTCCCTGGAGGTCATAACTAGATGAAAATCTCGAGCCGTACTCCCTGATACAACTGTGTACACAGAGGACTTTAGGTGGAGGTGCCCACCTGGCCTTGGTTGAACTCGTCATTTTTAAAGGAACATTATATTTAACTCCTAAACTAGTGAGAAAAACACTGTATGGCAGATTTCAGCCTGCTTTTGTGAGCACAAGCATTTAATTCAAGGGCATTAAAGAAATCCCTGCTTCCAGGGAGCAACTAGAGGGTTAATTTTGGCGCTCTCTCGCTTGCTTACTTTATTCTTCGAATAATGAAATTAGTTGTTCCATAGTCTTTTGAAGGGCTGAACAGTACATGCTGTGCTCTCGATGTGAGTGCTGCACTTATGGTGAACTTTGAGCTACACATCTGCTATAAAGAAGTAACTCTTATTCCCAGTTGGCCATTGCTAGCAGAAGATTCAGGCTCCATCTATGCCTTAGCATAGTTTTGTTTTCTGCATGCAAGTAAGTAAGTAGGATGGGTAAAAACTATTTGCAAACCTCATTAAACGGCACTGGCACATTTAGCACTTTCACTGGGTGAACGAGAACTAGAGATGAGCCCTGCAGAAGGTGAGCATGCGACTAATCTGCAACCCATTACCAGCAAAGCCCCTTAAATCTGTGCATTAACTTCCCAGCTGTGCTGGGAGGCTGCACGAGGAATTTCCTCAGGATGCTTTTGCTTGGTGTTTCCGAACCGAAACAGGCGCCCTAGGCTGATTATAGATGATTTATGGCAAAGCTGGTCCTGCAGGCTTCCCTTGGGACACCAGACCCGCACACTTTCTTAACATTCTGCACTGCTGGGGATGAAGAATGCCCAGGATGGGAGAGGGGGGAGGGTATTTTTCACCTCCCTGCGGTAATGTCTCCAAACGCTGATGGAAAAGTGAGGACACGCAGGGCTAGGAAGCTTCCCGGCCTTCCGCCGTGTTGCGAAGAGCTGCAGAAGGGAAATCTGGGATCTAGCCCTGCTGTGTGTGAATTGTTCCTAATCTCACTCTTGGACACCGGACCACAGGATGAAACCCTTTGCAGGGAGCGGTGTGATGAAAATGATCTCCCCAACACTACCTGTCAGGATGTGGCTATTGTAAAAATTAACCCTACACACTGCTGAGGTGCCAGACCACTAATTGCATCTGTGGCTTTGACATCCCTGTCCTCGGGTTGCATTTTGAAGGGATGCTCAGAGCACCCTGACCCATGGCATGGGCCTTGCCCCACCTGGTGCTGGTGGGGTGGGCAGTGCAGCCCCTGCAAACTCACATGCAGCTGTGGGCTGGCCAGCCTAGACCCAGAGGTGACAGAGGAGAGGGAGAGGGGCCGCTTTCCCTTCACTTTTTTTATTATATCAGTTTTCTAATCCCTCCTCAGTTACAGTCATGTTGACAGATGGCTGCACAGGCTGCTGAAATAAAACCACAGGAGCAGTGTCACCTCTTGGGCACAGCTGAGGCTTCAGATGCTGCATTTCTTCCCTTCATTGGTGGTTAAAAACCAAGGGAAACACACTGACACCGGGGCACATCATGGCATCCAGATGCATTGGCCAGCACAGAAGGTGGGCAGAGTGGCCACAGTCCCAGGCTCAGTAAGGGATGGGAGTCAAAAAGTACGACAAGGATGTAGGAAGGAGATTGAAATGGCAAAAGCAGAAGGTGATTTGTGTGCTGGTGTCCTGGTTTGGGGTAGAAGAGAGCTGGTTCTGTTCAATGATTTCACTTTTCAGCTGAAGCTTGTCTCATTACCTGCCTTGTCTGAAGTTAGCAGCATGTTTTCCCAGACTGCCTGCTCTAAGCAGTGATAACACTCCATGTTTAGAGTTACTGCCAGGGGTTTGTATGCAGACCAAGGTCACTGCTAAGTTTGTGTATCACACGGAGGGAGGCAGAAAGTAAAGATGCACTTGAGGGGAGGAGTGGACAGGATAAGTGACCCTAACATTCACCAGTGGGGTGTTCCATCCCATAGCTGTCATATCCAGTAAAAGCTGAAGGATCAGGAGGGGCAACCCCTTCCATCTCCCTTTCACCTTCTTGCTCACTCCTGCTGCTCCTGCAGGGCTCCTGCTGCATCTGAGGAGGATTTCATCCATCCTTCCTTTGATCCCGAGCCCTGTGTGCCTGAACTGAGTTCCAGAGCCCAGCTCCTGTACTCAGTCTCTGTCTGTGGCTGAGTCCAGCCTGGGACTTTTCCCTGGGGGCTGCTCCCCGGGCAGGAGTGCCAGTGACATGTTGCCTTTGGGGGGTGGGGGGAGGCAGGAGTTGGGTTCGATACTGATTTTGTATATATATTTGTACATATTCCATTTTATTATCATTATTACTATTATTATTAGTGGTAGTATTAAAGCTGATTTCCTTTTCTAATCAGTACGTCTCTCTCCCTTATTCCCTTTCTCTTTCCCTTGGGGAGTGGGGTAAGAGGGTTAACAGAGAGCATCTGTTATGGTTCTGGGGGCGGCCCTGACCCCAAACCACAGCAGCTGGTATATCACTGGAGACCCTCATTGCCAAGTGGCCACATCGTTTGTTGATTATGAGAGGCAGCATTGATGGCATCATTTAAAGCCACCACCAGTCCTGCACAGTGGGTAGCAAAGCCAGGGGAGTGGCACATCGTGGGTGCCCAGCGCCGTAGGAACGTATGCATGGCACTGTCGGTGCAACTTGTCCTCATACCAGTTGGCATGGCATTTTTTTGGCTCGTACATATATTCAACAGATCCCTTCCTCTCCTTCTGGAGAAACGAAATATCCCCCCCAGTCTGAGAGTCTGGGTTAAGGCAATCTGAAGGCACGCCAGAAAAATGATTGTCATCAAGCAAGGAGATCCCACGTTCTTGATCCTGCAGGGCCATCCGTGTGCACAGTGCATCTAGGCATGGAGACAAGACTGCACAGCAAAACTCCTTCAACCTACTGATGCCACAGCTGTCTGTTTAAAAGACTTTCTTCCAGATATATTGGTTGTTGAGGATGACTCTTCTCACCTGAAACAGCCCAGCTCATAGCCCAGTACGCTTCAATAATATGAAGCTTCAAAAGAAGATGTGCTTGGTGTTGTCCAAGGGCAGCCCAGGCCATGGTCTGGGCAGGCACTGGAAGTGCCCCAGGATGATGGTGGTGCTACGCCCTGGGCTGTGCATGAGGGTGGTGGGGATCTTGCCAAGGCTGCATAGAGGCTGCCTACACCACCCGACTCAGGAGGAGACAGGAGTGACCTGAGATGAACTGAACTCCTCTCTGATGGTTTTGCTCATCTAAGCCCACCATGGAGAGGTAAGAAGGATTGAAAACTTCCTTTGTTTGCTGAACAAGGCTCCTGCTGGCCCATACACCTGTCAGGTTACATATGTTGCAGAGGTCCTTTGGAGCAGCAATGGTTGCTCTTGGGTGGGATCTATCCACAGGCTTAATCGTGAACTTTTTCAGTGTATCTGCACTGCCAGGTGAAATGTTTACCACCAAAAGAAAGGGAAAATCTCCTGGGATAATGGAAAGGCCTCCAGTAACCTCAGCATTCTGGGAGTAGTTCTTCAGAAAAATCCAGTGACCCCTTCAGTACCAAGTAGCACTCAGATGTGCCAACTATATCCTTCAGCTACTAAAAGGTCTATGTCTTTGTCTTTGGTTTTAGATAAGGTCAGATGTTTATTTCAGTAAACTAATTCCTTGGAAGACAATATATTTCCTGTCTTTCCCCTCTTGACTTGCAGTTCCCAATCCTGTATGCTGCTCTGAGCTGATGCCCAAACACTGCTCTCTCTATGAGACATGTCACTGCTGCTCTCTGGCCTTAAATCCACCAGCTGCTGTACAAGCAGAGGACATGTAGCCACCGTGACTTGGACATGCAGAGTGGTCTGTCTCTCAGAGTTCACCTGAACGTGAAGTTTGCTTTGAATGGTACTTCTTTGGCCCAAGACCATTATTGTCAGCATGTAGATGGTCTGTAAATGAGCTGCTTGGGAAGCATGTTGAAATGACAGAGTTGGCAGTGCTAAGCCACAGCCATGTTAATCAGATATGCTAAGCTGAGCTGAGACAGAATCATCGAACACTTTGGGTGGCAAGGGATCTTTAAAAGTCATCTAGTCCTCCCCTGCAGTGAGCAGGGACATCTGCAACTAGAGCAGGCTGCTCAGAGCCCCAGCCAACCCCACCTGGAATGGTTCCAGGGATGGGGTTTCTACCACCTCTCTGGAGGTCAACCTGAGCCAAAGTCTCACCACCTTCAAAGTAGAAATTTTTTTCTTCCTATCGAGTCTGTCTTCCCTCTTTTCATTTAAAAACATCACCTCTTGTCCCATCATAACAGGCTCTGCTAAAATTGTCCCTCCCCATCTTTCTGTCATGCCCCTTTAAGTACTGAAGGGCTGCAGTAAGGTCTCCCTGGAGCCTTCTCTTCTCCAGGCTGAACAAGCCCAACTCTCAGCCTGCCCTCACAGCAGAGAGGTTCCAGCCCTCAGATCATCCTGTGGCCCTTTTTTTTGTCATTCTTGGTCATTTCTGGTCTTTCTTGTGCTGCGGTCTCCAGAGCTGCCCCAGCACTGCAGGGGGGTCTCCCCAGAGCAGAGCAGAGGAGCAGGATCCCCTCCCTGCCCTGCTGCCCACACTGCTGGGGGTGCAGCCCAGGATACGGATGGACTCTGGGCTGCAAATGCACATTGCCAGCTGATGTCCAGCTTTTCACTCACCAGTACCCCCAAGTCCTTTTCCACAGGGCTGCTCTCAATCCCTTCATCCGCCAGCCTGTACAGATGCTGAGGGCTGCCCTGACTCCAGTGCAGGACCTTGCACTTGGCTTTGTTTAACCTCATGAGGTTCACACAGGCTTGCTTGTCACGGTTGTCCATGTCCCTCTGGATGGATCCTGTCTCTCAAGTGTGTCAACTGCAGCACTCAGCTTACTGTCATCTGCAAACTTGCCAAGTGTGCACTTGATCCCAGTGTCTGTGTCATTATTGAAACTATTAAACAGCACTGGTCCCAGTATGGACCCCAGAACCCATCATTTGTCATGCATCTCCATCTGGACACCAAGCTTTTGACCGCTACCCTCTAGATGCAACCATCCATCCAGTTCCTTAACCACCAAACAGTCCAGCCATCAAATCCATATCTCTCCTGTTTGGAGAGAAGAATTTTGTGGGGGACGATGACAAAAGCCTTGATGTTTCAAGTCAAGCAGAACTATTAGACCATACAGTAACTCACAGCATCTCAGTTTAACATGAAAACAGAAAAAATCTGTTTCTTTTTCCTCCTTCTTTGCTTTTAGCATTGCTGCTGGCCTTGGATCAGGCAGGCATTTTGTCCAATATAGAGACTTTCATCAATAATCTTTTCCTCCTCGCAAGCCTCATTTTTGACCCTCATCATCTAAATTGCTCTTCTTGATGCTGGTGGCACCTCCATGTGCATCAACATCCATCAACACCTGTGTTGGAAGACGTTGTGCATAAAATGAGTTCTTCTTTCAAAAACCCATCTGGGACCATGTCTTCCTGATCCAAGAACCTAAATTTGACCTTGATGAGCAGAAGTCACAGTGAAGAGAAGAGAAACATAGTGTTTGCTTCACAGTGCCAGAAGGAACCATCAGTTCAGTCCTCCAGAATCATGGGCCATTCTATTTTCCCCAGTTATTGCAAGATGAGCAGCACGTGTTTATCCCAGAGAGGCTGCCCAAGGACACCAAGAAATGGTAAAACTAGGACTTCATTTAGTTACTTACTGCAGTGCCTGATTCACTCCTGGGTCCTTTTTCAAACATGAGTTTCTGCAGCTTGAACCACTAGGACTTGATAGGCCTTTTTTCATTGCCCTAAAGAGCCCATGGGTATGCAATAATTCCTTCTTTAATGCATGCCAAGCAAACTGCTTCATAAACTTCTTCTGAGAAGTGAAATAGGCCAACAATCTTGATCCTTTCCTTTTCATCCTGGATCATTACAGAGATGGTGGACATGGCAGCAGGGGCCTGTAATCTCCTGGGCATGCACGAGAGCATGCACCGTTTGCTCTGCAGGACTCAGCTCCACGCACAAAGTCAGGAGCTGCAGCATGTGCCCCCAAGGTGAGAGGCCTGAGTTTGAAGGTCAGGATCTCAGGGAGGTCCAGGATCTGAGCAGCTCCAGTTTAAGCGGAGCAACTGAATGGGTCTTTTTCTCTAGTGGAAAAGCCACTGGAGATTGCTGCCATGGGAAAGCAGAGTTATCATCAAACACGGAAATGTTTCTTGATCTGTTTACTAATATTTGGTGCTCCTTTCTGGATGATGTTCAAACTGAAATCCAACTACACACGTCAGTGACTTCCTGCCCTCTTCCCCACGCTTCACTCCGGCACCCAGGGGAAAACCAGGGATGGGAAGGGCTGGTGAGAGGTGAACAGGGAATAGGGTTGCTATTTTCATCTTGCAGAAGGGGTCCTAGAAGTGCCAGGGCCAGAGTCTGCTCGGAGGGACACAAAGTGGGAGCACCAGAGGCGTTTCTCTGTGTGCAGTGGTCCCTCCTGCTCTCATGGGTCCAAGGCTGAGCGGCAGCGGGGTCATGGTAGGAGGGCACGGAGAGGCTTTGCTTGCCCAGCCCCTCAGGCCACCTAAGCCTGCTCCAGGCTGGTTCTTAATGGAAAATAAATAGGATATTACAATTGTCTCATTATTACAGGGCTGTTTACAGATGTCCCGGCCTGTGGGGGAGGGACGGGAGAGCCAGTCTGTTCACAGCTACTGAAAGGTCAGCGCAGCACATGCAGCTACCGTAACCCTTCGACTATATCAGGCCTTGAATTATCTACTATATTAGTCGTCCCCAGTTCAGATTTAAGAACATGAAACTTATTCTTTGCTAATAGTAGTCATTATACTAAAACCAGGGCTTTTTGCACAATCTTCAAAGACGTTCGCTTTTGTTGCGTGTTCTTTTGTGTGTGAGGTTTCTTTGGACTGACTGTGAATTATTAACATTATCCTAGCTGGTTATAAAGCCACGGGATCTGTGGTTTCACTTCCATGCTCTGCATGACATCACAGAGCTGTATTTTAAGGAGAGACAGGCTGGGTGGGAGTGGAAGCAGAAAGGTTCCCAAGAGGGGGAGGGAGAAAGCCTAGGGGAAGAAGTGATGCTATCCAAACAGGCTAAAATCCAACTAAATGCCACCGAAGCGATTTCCTGAAATAGGGGGCAAACCTCAGACACAGATCTTTGAGTTTTGCCACTGCCCTTTCTGATTTTGAGTCACAGCAAAGTCTGCTCCTCTTGGTTTGGGCAGGTCTTCTCCTTGAAGATGCCCATGGCAGAGGCACCACAGGTCATATGCTTTCTGTGTTGAAAAGGAAAGACATTAATAACTACAAGCAGTCATGGTCTCCCACCATGACAAACTGGCTCTCCTCCTTTATTCCTCTGTGTAGGCACGACTGCCCCTCTTCCCCAACTCTGCCTTCAATTGCTCCTCCATGACTCTGTTGCAAATGCCTCCAACTGTGCATCACCCAGCTCTGTGCTACGGGCTCTGGGAAATGCCAGCAAATCCTTCAGTGCATGTTTAGAGGTGTGTCCAGAGAGAAGAGCCTGGCTCAGGAGTTTGAGAGCCAACAACCACCTCTCCTGAATCTCAAGCCTCCTTGTGCAGCCTTAGGGTGATTAGAGACCCCTGAAGAGCTCTACTCAGCCACAAAAAGACAATATCTCTCTTCCACTGTCCTGCCAGTGAATATGCTATGGAAAATATTCCATGGAAGACCTTGATTCCCTTGGTTTTACTCTAAAACTGGGGAATGGGATCACTCTCACCCATTAGGATTGCAGGGAGTGGAGGCTATTTGGTGGTGTCTGGTGGAAACCCTTCTGCCAGGCTGCTTGGGAAGCCACCCATCACCCCAGCAACAAGATCCTTTGTGATCTCCTCTCAGAAAATTGTTTCAGGTTCATCAGATTGCAGTTTTAATTGTGTTTCCTTGGAAAAAAGCTTCCACTGGAAGATTTCTGATCAGTCCTAAATAACACCCTGAATCCAACTGTCACTAACACTGTCTTTTCTTGATTCAAAAGGAGAAAAGCAGGCCAAGGCATCCCACCCCTTTCCTGTGACTTGCACCTCATGCTGTGATCTGCCTATGGAGCAGTTGACTCATTTTGTTGGGTCATTTTTTTTAGATATTTTTATATTGCCTCAGCTTTGGGTTTTTTTGGGGGGGTTTCCTTTCTCGACACCAAGAACACTTCAGCAAATGCTCCCAGCTTAAACCAGGACTTGAGCTGACCAAACCACACTTGTTCATGAATAAACTCAAGGGGGCATTGACTCAAAAAGAGGTGTATGTGCAGTGGGCCAACCAATCAGCCTTAACAGTGACACTTTAAAGGCCAATATTGATTATTTCATCTCAAAAATAAAAGGAGCGGAAGGAGCATGCTCTTGCAGTGCTATGAGTGGAAATTAACAGCTTTTACTCAGCTAAAACAAGGGCCTTTTTCAGACAGCTCATAGAGATCGCTGGGCATGTCTGACCATATTTGGGGCACATTTGAGTGCCACAGCCCAGGCAGGTGGCCTATCAGATGCTAGAGCATCCCTCATTTCAGCCAAGGGAGGGGTGTATCCTATGGGAGGTGACCATCAGGAGGAGCTCACACCACTGGGCATTGAAGATCTTCTGCCAGGAGATCTGTGGAATGCCATTGGGCAAGGTGCTTTTGGAGAGACCACTCTGAGGCTGGAACAAGGACCCAACTTGCTTCTTGTTTATCTCACTTCAATTTGTTAGCAGTACACCTCCTTTCAGGACCAGTTAGTCTAGAGGATGAGAGCTCATAGGGACAGGTCTTTTCATGGGTTGTGTTGGCAGACAAGCTCTGAGCTTCCAAACTTCACCTCCTGCAAATCTTTTTTCTCATTCCAGCATTAGAAGCAGCTGTTTGTTGTAGGAAAACCGTAAAGTATTGCAAACACTGCTGTTTTGGGATGCCAGAAAATTAAACAAGTCAAGTCCCACAGCACAGACTCAAACTGTAAACTGGGAAGTGCCACCTGATCAGAAAGATCCAAGAGTGGACCACCACAACTGGCCAGCAGAAGGATGGTGGCTTGCTTGGTGTTTTAACAAGTGCTTTGAACTTACCTGCTGAAGGATCTGAACTTAGAATTGGGGTTTCTTCAGCGCAACCTCCACAGACACTTCTCTCCCCAGTAAGATTTCTCCTACAGGATGAAAGCTGGGTTTGCAGAGGGCTCTGTTGCCACTTCTGTGCAGACAGTAATTTGAGCTGTCATCTGGCAAACTTACGTACATGTGCAGCTCAGGTAAGTTTATTGAAGTTCAGGTAAGTTTTTGAAGTATAGCAGACATGGAAGTCTATCATGAATCCAGAACATAAACACAGAGCTGTGTTTTAAGGGGAGACAGGCTGGGTGGGAGTGGCAGCAGAAAGGTTCCCAAGATGGAGAGAAAG
>NW_008580904.1:0-18024 GCF_000691845.1 Merops nubicus | reverse complement strand
GGGAAAGAGGTGTTTTCTATTTCATTTTTAAGATTTAAATTTCAAATATTTACTTGGTTAGGTCAATAGTTAACCTTCAGTCATGCCAAGTACTTCATAGTTTGGAAGAACACTTTACAGGTATGAGCATGCTCTGCTTTGCCCCTGCTAAAAAGGCATCCATGAACTCACTTTGATCTGGCAAGCAGTACATCCTTCTCTAAGATTTGCCTTGTTGCACAGCTCTGCATTACAACCATTTTTCCACTACTGTGACCCAAATACTCTGAGCTGAGCTTTGTGAGAGCATTTTGTAGGTTGCAGAACTGCATGGGGTGCTGGGGGTTGGCCAAGTTTTCAGATGAAGATACCCAGCTATGTAAGTACATGCATGGCTCCTTCACACACTTCCCAGAAACTTTACTGCCCATTTTTACGCCATAAAGAAGCTGTGGGCGTCAGAGCTCGTCTGAAAACCTGACCTGAATGACAGTCAGGAGGGAAGATGCAACTCCCATCTCAAGTTCACTTTGACTCAGGTCTGCACCACTGGACAGATCAATGCTAATCAAACCCACCCCTGCCTGCAAGATGAGCAAAGAGCAGCATTATGCAAGGGACAATCATTGTTCCACAGGCATCAATATTTTTATTCCAGCTGCCAGCTTTGATGGCTTTAGGTCTCTGGTTTAGTAACTTATAGCTCACCGTGTGCATCTCATGTTCTTGTTTATTCCTGGCTGAAATCAGTGTTGAGTCGCTACAGATACTGTTTACTTTGCTGTTGTCAATAGAAACTAAAGGTCAGATAGTCAGAATGGAGCCTGTGGATATAACTCAGCATCTGTTTATATTTTTGCTGACGAGTATTAATAAAAAATATTTGTTTGGTTAAGGAGGCTCCATGGAGCAAACAAAGGTAGCCATGTAGTTGAAAAGTGGGGAAAAATAAGCCAAGACCTCCCTCACAGAAAACACAGGGCCTAGGGAGGCCATCACCAGTAGTCCTACCTGGGAAAAAGCCAAGGCTCCTGGAGAAACCCATGATTCCTTGTGAGAGCCGCTCTTCCACTGCACTACCCACCAAGAGAACTCTCCAATGCTGAGGGCAGCAATCTGTAGTGAAGATGAGCCTTGCACTGGCCTGCAGAGCTCTGGCCAGGAGGCACCATCTGTGAAGACAGCATGAAGAGCAGCTGTAATGTCCATGCTATGACCTGGGAGCTGTGTCCTGTGGTAGCCCAGAGATGGCAAGTGCAGCTGGGGCAACAGTTCAATCCACCCTTAAGCCTCCTGCTCGCTGCTGGTGAAGCACAGGTCACTTGGAGGAAATCTGGATCTGTCTGCCTGCCTGCCTGTGGGTGTGTCGCCACACCTCCCCTCTTCAGGGGAGGAGCACTTGGCTGATGCATTCATGCAATACACCCTGGGGCTCAGCCTGCACCTCTGGAAACAGAATTTGGCTTGGGAGGGAGACATCGAGTGGCTTCATAGTCACAGTCACCTCAAAAATTCACCTTCATTGAACTAGATACCACTGTGTATTTTCTACTAGAGCTGCCAGCCCTGCAAGGCTAAGGCATCTGTTACAACAAGATAGCACTACAGTATCTCCTGTGACCCATCCAGCTTCTGATGGAGCATTTGGTGGGCAAAGTTTTACATCTTCAGGAAAATGTCTACTCTGAGTGCATTGTTGCTTTTTAATGACAGACCCATGGAAGGAAAAGGAACACATTTGGGAGCTTTAAAAATAACTATGTCTGGCACAATAATGAATTATTTTGCCTGGCTTCCAAACTTGTCCCTTACAAATGTTTTATATCTATGACTTGAGCAAAGCTTTGAGTTTTTTGTTCTTTTGTTCTCTCATGTCAGATTCTAGTTTCAGCAAAGGCACTGTGCTTACATACATGTAACTGCAACTCCAGCAACAAAAGTGAATTGAGCTTGTGTTGGAAATGTTGCAGATCACACAAAACTAAGCACTACTTAGAAAGGCTTTAGGTATTAGCTAAATACATACATAAGGAAAGACAAACTAAAAACACACTGAGGAAAAAAAAAAAATTCTGTGCAATTAGACCAGTTTAAACTCAGTGTTTTCCCACTATTTAACCCCACTGGAACTGTAGCTCATCAATGAGATTGCAATGCTGAGCTTTAGCTACTCAGGCACAGAGCAGAAGTGGATCTCAGCTCCCTGATTCAAGGTTTCCTGGCCTTGTAGAGCTGAACAGACACCCATGTGTGTCCTCTGAGTGTAAGATCTTTTAGAGAGGTCTTTCTAATAGTCTTGGGTTTGACTTCTGCAGTGAGGCAGTGAAAAGTTTCCAGCTGCAACCGTTCACATCATCAGGGCAAGAGCAGACCAGTTTCTCTAGGACTGGGCTATCGCTTTTTCCAAGCTCCCACCAACAAATACGTGTCCTTCTCATTTACTGCCCCTCTTCCTCGGGGAAGAAGTCGCAGTACAGGAGAAAAAATATCTACAGAGGGGGAAAAAAGCCTCTTCCTTACTTGTATGAGTTTGTTTAGAAAAGAGAGGCTCTCGTATTATAGAAAAGTCTTTGTGATACTTGGGTAGTGACTAAAAGCACCATATAATCAATAATTAAAGTCCACTTATCTCTTTACAGTGAAGTGCTGAGATTGTTTTGTTGAGTCTTCGTTAGTATCAGCCATGAGCCAACCAGTATGTCTAAAATAAGGACTCATGCAAAGCTGGAATGAAACTTTCATCAGGTTGGGTAAAAAAAAGTGGCGAGGTCTTGTTTTTAAGTCATCTTCCTAGTATCCCTTGTGGGTTCAAAGGGGGCAAAGCTGCAAGACATTTCAATAGCATTACATGACTTCCGATTTGTTAGCATGGGGCTGTGAGTAATTTCAAAAACCTCACCCCTGAAGTGAAGCCAAATGGCAGCAAGTGAATCACCCAGAAGACAGACCCTTTTCCGCTGGCAAAATAAACTGTGAGCACAGGGCAAATCACACACATTTCTTTGCTTATTCAGCATTTTGGTGCAAGTGGCTTTTGATATCGCTCACGGATTCAGTTAACGAATGATTGGCTTGTGAGATATCCTGCCGTTTTTCACTCAGAAACCTAATAACACAAGCTTTCTGAAACAGAATGACGTTTTTACACTTTCACAGAAGTTTTAGGGTTTTATTTTTCCATCCTTCCATCTCTAGCTCTGGACTTCATCACTACCTCAGGACGTAAAGCAGAAGTCGCTCATGCACGAGGCCTCGCTCGTTGCCTCCCTCTTCACAAGCGAACCTCTCTTTGATTTCCCGTGTCAGAAGAACGTGGAAATGGCTGTATTGGTGCAAATCCACTAAGCCCAGGATCCTATCTTGAACTCTGGCCAGAAACCTGGTAAGGGTGTAAGGAAAAGAAAAATATGCAGGGAAATTTCATCTGTGTGCTCTCACAACTTCTGGTACTTTGCTGCTCAGGGATTTTATGAAATAGGTCAGTCTGGAAGAGATCAGTACCCTTGAAAGAATTCCACAATCATTAACTTATTCATTGCCCTTTTAAACTCATGAAAACACCTCACATCCCCCAAACCATGCACCAGGGGGCCCTGCAGGGAAAATGTGTCCTAAGACCAGCACCTTCCTGAGTCTACCTCCAGCTGAAGTTAGTGCCATTTGATACACTCTTATCTTTTATAGCAGGGAAGGTCATGTACAATCAGAGAGATCTCTGGCTTATAGAGTCCCTCCTACAGGAGCCATTCCAGATCTTTCATACTCCCCAAAGCTTTCTCAGCTCTGTTGTACCCCTTCTGAGATGAGAAGACTAAAACTACACCTAGCCGTCAAGACACAGGGCATGCTGGATTTGTGAGGCAGCATTGTGATGTCCTCATTTGCTTGCAATTCCCTCTGATCTTTTGGCTTTTTTTATGCTCCCGAGCAATGGACTGGTGCTTTCATGAGCCCACCCATCAAAATGTTTGGACTCCATTCTGGAGCACTCATCATCAGCCAGAGCCCATCATCTCGTGTGGGGTTATTTGGGTTATTTTCCCTTTTTGCATCACTTTGCACTGCAGGTCTTCACTATTGTCCCGTAGCTTTACCGTCCTGCAAAATGGAACATCGGCAGCGAAATTCCTCTTTTCCAGGTTGCTGACAAACGCCTCAGAATGTCTTGATTTCAGTCATGGGAGGTTTCCCATGCTGCAGATTGTGCCTCTGGGGCTCTCACTGTGCCACTCGGAGCAGAGTCCACCCCAAATACTAAATCCCTTTAGAGATGCTTACACCCTCACTGAGCTACATCTTCACTGACACCAGGTACTCCTGGTCTCCCCAGGCACAGCACGATCTTTCCACACCTGGGGTGGAAATGGAGATGGGGGCACCTCTAGCTGTCCTTCAAACATTGCCTAAGTCCTGAGGAATGAGCCTGGAGCTCCAAAAATCTGCTATGACAAGGAAATAATTTGGTTTGCCTTTTCACAGAGGCAGCAAGCCAGGGTTTTACCCTAGTTAATGAGCTAAAATTTTTAAAAAAGGGTAAATATCTTCATTTGTGTAGGATTCCTTCTATTTTACATCAGAGGTAGTTTGGTCTCCATCCCTCAGACAGCTATAAAGCTGTTAAGACTAAAATAGCTGCAACAGCATCAATCTGAGGAGATTAAGCCAGTGTTTTATAGCCAGTGTGCTGAAGCGGATATGTCCTTGTATCCCATATCGGACAGTGAGGCATTTGTGGTAGCGTCTCTGGGTATAACCACTCTATTATTGTGCTCTTCTGGAAGCACGCCTGGCAAGATGCTGAAGTTCAGCAAATGGAAACTGAAATCCTAGTATTTCTTCATTTATTAGCCACTGCTCCATGCTCAAGGAAAGGCATTTTTGCAGAAAGCCTTTTTGTAAACCCAAGAAAACAGCAAATGTAACATAGCAAAAACCTGTTCAGCTTGTGCTCTGCTCAAAATTTTTCCTGAGACACTCAAGAGGTCCTGACATCTCAGGTGGCTTCATTCACGGATTTACCTGTAGGACAGCTACCAGCCATGTATGCCCTGATGGCTGGAAAACCTCTTCTCTTTGGTGGGGCTCCCATCCATTCTGCAACATCCTCTTTCCCCAGCCATAAAGTCCTACCCCCAGTCCCATTTGTGCTGCGTCCAGAGCTTGGATGGTGGAGGAAGAGGAAGGATTCAGCCTGGATGCCTCTACTTCAAAGGGCTGTTATGGGGATTTCTTAATTAACCTTACACCCCACTCAAAAAATGTAAAACAACGTGAAAGCGCCAAGGCTGTTCCCTGTGAGGGACAGCTGGTTTGCATAAGATACTGTTTCTTGTTCACGTATGGCCATATGGGTTCTGTTAACGCTTTGGCACGTGGCAAGAAGAGGATAAACTTTTTTTCTGCTGCCTTCTTCTACAGGTTCTGATGTTGAGGATCAGTTCTATGGGTCTGCTGGCCTATGGTCTGGATTAGCCATAAGTTTAATGGGACAAGTTGGAGACTTGGTGCCAGTGCACTTGATGTGTGTGAATTTTGCACTCCCTTGCTGCCACGGGAGCCCCTGCTTGAAGACTGCTGTCCTGCCTGGGAATTTAGCCATGGGGATGTGCTGGGAGACCAGGCCTAAGAGAGAGGGAGGGATGCATCTGGAAATGAGCAGAAGGCTGAAGAAGACTTTTCTTCCACCTGCAGATTTGACCTCCTCTTCAGGACAGTATAACTACTCTTTCTCTAACAATGTCACCTACCCTGATGCTTATGTTATTTATAAGTGAGCTCTGATTCCATGGTAATCGCAAATGCCTACAGTGGACACCACTCTATGAGATGACCTAGTGAGAAGAGACCATGCTCTAAAACTGGCCTAAATAAATCTGCAAAGTTACTTTTTAATTTTTTTAATCTTTTTTTTTTAAAATCAAAGAATCCATTTTATCTATCCAGAAATTCTGATCCTGTGGCAGATGTGCACCGAATCTGAGATGGGAATTTACTATCACATGCTTTCTTACTAGGTCTTCACTGGAAGATGCACACTACCCTGCCCATCCTACAGAGTAACTCCATCTTCTACATTGCACATCAGAGCAATTCAAGCATGACCACAGCACAGCTCAAGGGATAGAATCTTCACACAGGCACCAACAGTAGCCAAAATAAGTTTAGAAAATCCATACAAGAATACTTTTTTAAATTTTAAAATGTAATTAAATTCACATTCAGAAAAGAATAAAGTAAAAGGTCATCTTCTTATTTGACTCTGGACTTTTGAGGCTCTATGGTTTGACCTAGTCTGAGTCTTCTGCAGCCAGAAGGAAGAGATATTTGACAAGCAGGATCCAAAAAAAGCTTTTGTGTTTTACCAGTTTTGTCACCCTATCAAACAACAAAGGGTTTGTAAGTTGCCATTTACCAGGAAGGTGTTTCCAAGATCTCTGAAGGTGGGAAGAATCAAGGGGAATTTATTGTTCCTGTATCTCCCAACACTTGTCAATTCTTGTGTCTCCTGCTGTTTCAAATACTGTTATTAAGAACAAACAAACAAACAAAACCAACAAACCATACACACAAAAATTAAAGAAGAAAAAAAAAAAAAAAACCAACACCAAAAACACACACACAAAAGCAAAACAAAACAAAACAAAACAGCAGAAGAAATGCAACATGGGTAATACAGCAGTAGCTGTATTGATATATACAGCAAGAAGGCAGCAAAAATAACAGAGAAGTTGAGACCTGATGGTGGCTTTCACTGGCTGGGCTGATCCACCTTGCTCTGCAATGATGGAGAAGTATAAACGAGGAGGTTGATCATCTCACAACATAATTTATCTGTATCCATAGTGATCACACCACTCAAAGTCACACGAATTCCTTGGACTTGGCCTGTCAGTAAATTTGATGAGACACTGTGAAAGCTGGCAACCCTGGCTCACAGGATTAAGACAAACCTGGTTTGTGCCGACTCTTTCCTTGGGTGAAACTGGGCCTTTCCTTTGGGAAACAAGTGTCCTTACTTTTAGCTGATGACAATGGCATCTCCAGTTGTAGCTTAAATCCAGTTTTGCAAGCAACATCTCAGTGCTTCCAGAAGGACAAATTACGTAGGTGCGGACCTCCAGGATCTTCTCCTATTCTGAGCTGGAAGGGAGAGTTCATACAGATCCACCAACAAGGCTCACTCTTTCATCCCTGTGCTTTTGCTTCTCTCCTGACACCAAAATGACATGTTTTCCTGTGATTTCTAGAGCAGGTGAAACATGAGATGATGTTTGTGGACCTGGACACGTGTCCATAAGCTTGATGCAGTGAGCTTCACTCTGACTGGCAGAAATGATGTTACCTTTGATGTCACATTTCCAGCTGTTGACCTGGTTTTATTCTTCCATCAAAGAGTCACTTCTAATAAAAAGCTGAGCCTTTTTTCTCTCTTACAGAATCTGTGAATGCCTCATATGGGCAAGACACTGAGATTCTTCATAACCATAAACACCACGTACAATTTTTGCTTGTTATAACTCTGTCCAGATGCTGGTACTCAGTGTGCCCATGGAAATTAGGCACTCTCCTCTTTCCAGCCTCTCCAAGAACCCCGGCACTATGACTGGAGAAAATAAAAAAAAGAATGGAAAGAATGCAAAGCAACTGCATACAGTTCATAGTATTTTGTCCTGGATCTAGTGAAAGGGAAACAGAGCTTTGATACTGAAAACGGTAGGGGTCTAATAATGATGCTTGAAGTGAACACTTGAATTTTTCCATGAACAATATTGAGATTTTTCTATTCCTCCTCCTTCTTTCAGCAAGCAATAGTGTCTGTATTTGGTCCAAGCAACAGTTGTCTCATGTAGGAGCAGCCCTAAAAGCCAAACAAGTGAAGGTAGAAATAAAAGCCAAAGATAAAGGTTTCTTTGGAAACAAAAGAAGTCTTTCTCTAGATTTCAGCTCTTAAAATTTTATAAGAGCTAAAACCACAAGAGGCAGGTTAGTTTCAGCAAGGTTTAGTTTAGTGTCCTCAATAGCCCCAAAACATACATCTCTGAAATATAGATATTCCCATCGGCACCTCTCTGTGTCTGACAGGAAACAGTGAGCCTACCCAATACTCACAAAAAAGGCCTCACAGTTTAGCCCTAGCAGACAGCTTGTGTTCTCCTGGCAAAGCTCTGGCACCCAGCCCTTTCCTGCAAGCTAGGGCTAACTTCAAAACTGACCTCACACTTACACTGGGGAAGAGCTCCATGGGCAAACCCTCACCCCTGAGTCTGCACATGCAGCTGAACTCCAAGGAGATTGCTCAGTTTATTGTGGTTACCCAACCTGTATGATAAGTATCCACTGGATGAGGGACAAGAAAGGCTATCTGGTCTGCCCCTCAGTTCAGGGAGACAGTGATACAGAGTCAGACTTACAGCCATGCTCTCAGGAAGCTTTAAGACTGTGGAAAGAATCAGTTTTCATGCACTGATGTTGAAGCACACAAGGAGAGGAGGAGGAATCCTTACTGGGAAAGGACAGTTGGAAGAAGGCAAGGAGATGTTCTCATTTTTTCACAACAGAAAAAGTCTTCTTGTGCCTCTATCAAGTTGAGTGCTTTCTTCCCATTAGCCCTCCACCAAACCTTTCTACAAAATGGATGTTTGGCAGGATAAACAAGCAGTAAGTGCAGTTAGTGGGGAAGAAAACTCTTGACTGATGTTCAGAGAACCAAACCCGAGATGGTTCGCTTCTGTCAGAGAAAGCAAGCAGAGGTTGCTGTGTTTGGGATGTGAATTTTGCAGTAGCTGAGATCTTCAGCTTTTGCCTTTTTTTCACCATGTGAAATGCTTCCACTGTGACTTGACAGCCAGTACTCATAATGGCACTGGCAATTTTTCCTCCCAGCCCAGTGTCAGGTCCCACCTGTGCTCACTTTCACTCAATGCCACCTCAAATCCTTTCTCCTGTACCTCAGCATCTCCTACCCAGAAAACTGGAGACCCTAGTGTGAAGGCCCCAGGAACATGAGAGCACATGGGAATGTCTCACAGAGATCCAAGTGACTTGGACATGTGTTAGGAAGTGAAAAAGCAAATTACAACAGCAGGCCTCAAAACCACAGTCTCTTCCTCTCTTTCATACTATCTCAGGCTTACTTACATAGAGTAAATACTGAGCAAGGAACTCTGGGACTAAATCTGTAGTCAAACGAAAGGAACTAGCCTGCCTGAACTGATAACACAGCACGCCATGCTCCCAAAGAAAGAGAAGTCAATGGCCACCTGGCTGAAGCAGAGGTTCAGCATATTCTCTGCTCTTCAAAAAAGGGAAAGAAGTTTTGAGACCTCAACAGAAACTACAAACCACACACATGGCACAGGGACAAAACTGCGGGCCTGAAAAATCTTGTCAGTCTCACTGCCCTGGATGTGTCCTCGGATGTTAAGCTGTGGCTCCCAAATTTGATGAGGTCCTAGGAGGGCTCACACTCAACTGTTGCATGTGTGTTTGGGGTGTTTTTGTTTTGTTTTTAACATGCTGGGCAGGAAAGAGGCAGTATCTGGAGTCCAGCCAAGCACATGTACATGACTCCTTCAAACCAGTGGAGGACTTTAGAAGGAAAACAGACGAACACCAGTTCTCCATTCAGGGAGTCCCAAAGAAAGGAGAGGGGCCAGAGGCTGATCTGAAATAGTGAAGCACCTGTAAGAATATAATTAAGCAGGATACACTTAAAAAAGAAAGAGAGAAGAGCAGACAAGTCCAGCAGCAATCATCAACTGCAACTCATGAAGCATGGCAGCTAATGCATCTGTTAGCCAGAGCAAAAGGAGTGATCAGAAGAGGGTTCTGAGAAAAATCAGAAGACGAGTAAGACTTACAGTTTCAAAATACAGTGTCTTCCTCCTCAACATGATTGGCTGAAACACCACCGAGACAGGCAGAAACCACAATTATCTGGAAGTGTTTGAAATCTTACTTGAGATAAATGGTAAATTTGAGAGACAACACTAAGCTTCTGTGCAGCTAACCACATTTAGCATGGCTGGCAAACATGAAAGCACAGGCATGCACAAATGAGGTGCCAGCCAGAGAACTCATCACAGCCAGTACGTGGGGCATTGCTGAAACAGTACAGAGTGATTGACATTGTTATAACCAGAAGCCTACCCTGCCCACGGGGTGAAAAAGATTTCACCTCCTGAGGTGCAAGCAGCACTGGGGGAGCACGGACTCTATTGCAGGAAGGGGAAATTCTCCCTTGCTTCCAAGAAAAATCAAGCAATCAAACAGATACGCATCTCGTGGATAGTGTTTTGCTAGTAGGCTTGGAGCGAGTGAGTGGTGGTATAATGAAATGTGTCTCTTTGCATTATGTATTGACTGATGTATGATTTTCCATGGAGCAGAAAAGGAGGTGGCAGAAAGATTGCTGAAGACAATCTACCAAACTGCTTAGGGCTTGGTGTACCATACCCACAAGCTGATGAGAGATAGGACATGGGGCAATGGTCACAAGCTGGAGCACAGGAAATTCTACCTCAGCATGAGGAAGAGCTTCTTTACTGTAAGGGTTCCAGAGCACTGGAACAGGCTCCCCAGGGAGGTTGTGGAGCCTCCTTCCTTGGAGACTTTTAAGACCCATCTTGTATGAGTTCCTGTGTGACCTGCCCTAGACTAGATGGTCCTGCTCTGGCAGCGGGGGTGGACCCTGGAGGTCCCTTCCAACCCCTAACATTCTGTGATTCTGTGAGTTGGAGCTGGAATTGTTTGGTATGACCATAGGGAGTCTAGTGAGGTCTGAGAACAGCCCCTGACTACAGCACAGGCAGGAACGGAGAAGAGGCACTCAGAGAGGGGAGCAGGTCCTCAGGGAGGTGGAGGAGGATCCTCATTCCCCTTGCACACTTTGCTGCAGGCGCTGACAAGCTAAATAGCTAAACTGAATTTTGATTTCTGTTTTACAGCACAACGTTTTGAAACAAAGCAGGAATAATACCCTCATGCTTCAGGAAAGTAATACTGTTGACTAGGAAATCTCTTTGCTAAGCTTTTCTCAGTAGCAGAGGGTATTTTCCCAGATTCAGCTTTTCCACCATTTCTGGGGTCTTTTATACCCACATAACTTGTATCAAAGATTCTGCCTGAGGTTTCTCAAGCCTTCCACATGTTCACTCTTGAGTGTGCTTACAACGAGAAGTCTGACGTTAAAAGTGACCTTGAAAGCCTTCACCTGTGCATGCTCTCACTGTCTGCATATTCAGCACCCACTGTAAAAGAGACACCTCTAGATCCTATGAACATGGAAGAACTGTGCACACTGGTGTGCTAAGAGACCAGTGTGGGGCCTAGTGTAAGTACACACATTTTGTTTCTTGACATAATTGTTCCTAGACTAACTTCATCCCAGCTACTCAGAAATTACATGCACAGGTGTTCAGACAACATAAGCAAAACATGATGTGATTTACAAACGCCTCTGTTGTCTCCTTCTACCAGGTAGGGACCCACACTCTGAAATTACAGTGCCCTTTTGCTTCATGCAAGTGTAATGACAGACTGTAAGTCACATCTGTTGCATCACTAGGTTGCACCTGTGAATCACTGTGTGTCTACACTAGAACCAGTCTTAATGCCAGACACAATCTCCACGGAAAATCGTCTACCAGAAAAGTGGTATGCCAGGTTGGGAAGCTGGATGAAGTTCACTGCAAAAATCCGAAGTCCATATGATCCTCCCCAGTAGATGAGTGTGCTTTTCCTCTACCAGTACTGCCTGAGTTCAAGGCAAGGATGGGCTTTGCTTTCCTGTAGAGAGCAAATCCCTTGCAAAACAAACCCCAGATATTGTGTGGTCTTTACTCCAGACATCCCAAATCATGAGCTGCTGGTCCTTTGTTACAGGTGTAACCTATATTGGCACAAATCCCTAGTGCAGGTATGCTACTAATTCATCAGCTCCAGCAAAATTCCCAAGTGTCAGCACTCTGCTGATGGGGAATTTGGGATAAAGAGTCCAAATGTAGAAAGTAAATGAAGGTTGAAAAGAAAAATATCTCTGTGGATTCGATACAGGCTAGCACACAAGGGAAATTTGGCACTGCCATGGAGTTCTTAGCATGTGCATTTGTTCGTCAAGCTGTGCCCGCTAATGGAAACTTGTGGCTCCATCCCTTACTTTCAGGCTCCAAGCTTCCAAATATTTGATAACACAGATATTTGAAAGGCAGTACTTGTGGTTTCCTTTTTCCTCTTGGTCCTTTTCCTTTTTTTAAAACAAGAATTCTCTACATAAATAATCTGTGTTTATCTCTGAGAATCACCACCCACAACCAAAAGGGGAAAAAAAAAATATGGACAGAAAAGCACCCAACACTTTTTCTCTGTGACCTCCATCTGAGACCTCCACTGCAGACAAGCCCATCCTGCTCTTCAGTCCTCTCACCTTGGTCACAAGATCAACTTGCAGAGTCAGTGCCCGTGTCTCTGAAGCAAATTCAGAGGGTTGAAGGATCTGTGCAGGGAGACTGCGGTAACAGGGAACTTCCCAGTAAAGTCACCATGTTCTTCTCTTGCTGATTTCAACCAAATCGAGATGTCTCCCAAAAGCTTTCCCCTGGGCATGATAATTTAAGGGTCATTGGTGGCACACCTCTCACTCAGGTTAGGAAGCCAATTTTGTGAAGGAGCACTGGATCTGTTTTACAAAACAAAAATGTTGTCCCTGTCACATTTATGGTTTTGCCAGCGATAACAGATGTCGTTGCATAAAAGAAACACAAGATGTGTGGTGGCCAAGGAAAAGGAACCTGGCTCTGGCATCTGAAGGGAAAGGGATTCCCCAGAGAGATGGTGGTGCTCCAGGAAGGCTGCTTGTGCATTTTGCACTCTGGCATCTTTGAGAGAAAAGCACAAAAGGCTGTAGGTTTAACCAACACAGGACCATGAGAGAACAGTAAAAGAAGCCAGCTCAAGGATGCTTACAGACATGAGGGCCTAGCTGTTTTCTACTGAGCCAGGAGACATGGAGGAACAAATCACATTCACATCCACCCAGTCAGAGCTTGATTTCCAAGGAAATCCAAGGTGAGAGATCTTGCAGGAAGATCTACACGGTAGCGCTGCACCCAGCCTTGTCAGCTGTGATTTCTGGGCATGAGGCAAAAATCCTCTATCCTGTTTTTTCCTGCAGAATATCCCTATGAGTTTTCTCCAAACCTGGGCACGTTTCTATCCATCTGCTACCCTTCTCACTGAAGAAGGACTTCCCAGCAAGATGTAGAACAAGAAAGCAATCTCTTCAGCTCAAACCTATATCCTTATTATGCCTTCAGCAGCAGTCACTAAACAGGTATTTATTACAGAAAAACAATGTAAGCACAGAGCCATACATCCCCAGAAAGGTCTAGTAGACTCCAGCAGTTTGGAGCTCAGGCCCTTCAATGAACTAGAAGTGGTATCAATATTGATAAGGAGGATATCAATCTGCATGCAGTTTTCCATGCAGAATTTTCTTCCACGACTGTATTCCCAGCAGACCTGTCATCTGTGGTTGCAGGAAACCATGGGAGCCATCAGCATCATCAGCATTTTCCGGCAGAAAGCTCTTCAGATATAGTCCAAGGACAATCTCTGTGGGTGATGCCCAAGAATGGACATGGATTCCAGACATGGCCTCCCCAGCACTGAATAAAACAGATAACAATATCCTTTGATCTCCTACCCCTACTGTGTCTAAGGTAGCCTTGGAAGTGAGAGAACACCTTGGGTCATGTCCAGTGTAGCATCAGCTGTAACCTTTAGGTCCTTTCCAGAACTGTTCAGCCAGTTGGTTTCCAGCCTGAATCTAAGCAACGGGGTTTTCCCGCCCTCATTGCAAGACCTTGCACGTCTCACTGCTGAGCTTCAGGAAGTTTCTGTTGGCTGAATCCCAAAGTTTGTGAGGTCCCTCTGGACCAATCCTCTGTTCTTCAGCACGTCAGCCACTCCCCCTAGTTCTGCATTGTCCACAAAGTTGTTGAGGGTGTGCTGTGTCCGAGGGCACGTGTCAGAGGTAGGGGGAAAAGGCACTAGGAATGGCCAGGGAATATTCAGCAGCAAAACTTTACAGCAGAAAAATGAGAAGTCCGGGTAACGTTCCCTAGTGTGGCTGAAAGGGAAGGAAATGGCTTCAGGCATTGCAAACCGAATGGATGAAAGCAGAGTGGTGCACAGGCAGGCCCAGAGCACCACAAAGGCTCGCAATGAGGGCTCAGGGCTCCCGCTGGGCACCCCCCATCAGTGCTCCATACGATGAGCAAATCTACCAGCTCTGCATAAACAGCAGCAGACAAAGCACATGCACCAACACACCCCAGAGCAGGAGGCTGTGCATCTGAATTGTCCCTCCTGCTGCTTAAGGGTTACAGGGGGAGAAACTCTCACACCGTTCTTTGAACCTCAGTAGTCTGCACCCGCGGTTCTGGCGGGTGGCAGGCGGCGGTGCTGTCCTGGAGCAGTGCCTGCTGTACGCTGTGTACGAGGCTGTCAGCAGCCACAATCAGACACGGTGTGCTCAAGAGAAGCTTCTGAACATCAGCCAAGCAGGATTTATTCCAAGTTCCTCATGCTCCGCTTCTAACCCTTCAATATGCATTACTACTAAGAGAAGTAGTTCGCACTCTCTTGAACCCCAAAGGAAAAGGATTAACACATGTTTTTACCTTCCAAAGGAAATACGAGACCATATTACCTTTTGAAAATGGGCTGTAGTCACTGGCTGCTTCCTTGGGGATTATATGTCATGCCTTGCCCTGTTTCAAGAAGTTCTTATAAGCTTCTTTTGGTAGGGATCACCAGGCTAAGAGCAGAAGTTTTAATGGGAATCCAAGCACTTTATGAGAGTTGGCATAGCACTCCTATCCCCAGCACTTTCAGGAGGTAATGCTTTTTCAGAAAACATAATTCTTGGGATGCTTCTCATTTGGCTTGGGCACTCCACAGCTCCCAAAAGAGGGGCTGCTAGCAACGCAGCAGTTCAATGACCAGAGGTCACTGCCAAGACCTTGGAGATGCAGCTGGCACAGGGCATTGGACCAATATGGGCCCCTGCTCCCAAGCAGGTTTCCAGGGCTCATTTCTTTGCTGCTTCTTCACCCATGGTTTTTATGCCACTACAGCACAGCAGCTCCCTTGGGAGCTTGATCAAAGTTTCATGGCAGATGTGACCTTTGCAACCAGAAGTGAGGTTGTGAGTCCAAGAGCAAAACCAGGAATGAGGCAAGCAATGAATATTTTTCCCTTTCCATAGCTTGCTCTCTGTCCTACTGCTTTTGTTGATTTTTTTTTTTTTTAAGATCAGCTGTTTCAAAGCATAACACAGAACTTTCCCCCTGTTTAAATGCCACCTGTGCCCTATCTTGAGTGCAGAAAGTTGAAAATTGTCAGGGAAACAGAGAAGTTCCTTGGGGTAGTTTTCTGTGAAAGATTTGGGGTGTCAAACTTCCATATGAAGGTTTCACAATGTATTTTGCACTTACTTTGTTGTAATATACCCATATAAAAAGTGCTCAGGAAGACTTCTCAGCGTACATCGGGCCAAATTAACCATGTGGTGAGAAACCTAAGGCTTGTGAATGTGGGCACCATTCAGGCAGAGGAACTCAGGCTTGCCAAATCTCTCTGGAAAGCATCATGGCCATACACAAGTATCTGCACCAAACAAGCCTGCACCAACATTTGACATGTCATGTACATGGTCATACCAACAGGAGCAGATACAACTTGTAAGTCTCATAAGCAGAAGGTACGGAAAAGTGCAGCTCTAGCCAATAGTCCTCAGAGATCCCAAGGGTTTCGATGTGCTTCAAACTGAAAAAAAAGAGAGGGTCTTGGGTCTTTTCTGATTTTCATTGTTTGTTTGGTTTCTTTTTTCTGGTTTTATGCTTGCCTGTAGATCTTGCATAACCAAAAATAGAACTTTAAATTCATCTGCTGCTTTGTTTTATGCAAGGAATTCACCGGTCTCTATTCAGAGCTCAACCTCATCCCAGTGAAGCTCACATGCTTGCATTTGTTACGCCAGCATAGTCTAATTCCAGAGATCACAAAAATTGTATTCCAAGTTCAATCCCAAAGAAAGGATTACTTTGGGATTTAGGGATCAAATCCATTATTTCACAATAAATCCCTTTTATGTCTTTTTTTTTTTTTTTCCCCTCCATCAGTGATCAAAGCAAGTGGATTTCAGCTCTAAAACACTGCTGCTCTACAGCAGAAGAGATCTATGCTCAATGCATAGGGCTTAACATTTACTTTCATTTTTTGCACAGTATCAAAGGAGATTTATTTTTTCCCGCTTGCCAAAAACAAAGCCTGGTCTAGATTCTCAGCTGCAGCTGAGAGCACTGGGAGAGAAAGTAGCTACAGCTCATTTTTGCAGCCTCCTAATCTTGTAGGAAAGTAAGTTTCTAACATTCTCAATTGTCTGCAGCCTGCCGCCACTGTTTCTTCATGTGACAGTCTGAACTGAAGAGCCAAGGTCTAGCTTCATCAAGGGGAGATTCAGAGACCACCAAAGGGGTTTTATTCCTCTAAATATGATGCTAGACTCAACTCACCAATTCCAGCTGTTTTCTTCATTGATAATTTTGTAGTTTGCTGTATGAAGCTACGCAGTTGATACATGAGCCTTTAGCATCCCCTCATCCAGGGATGGGACATTGCAGCTCTAATCCTTCACATCCATGTTTCCCATACAACGTGGATAGAGTCACCAACCACAGAAGCCTAGACCTGCTGGCCTTGCTGGAGGGAGCAACACTGTTAATGTGGATGGGGGTAGTCACTCACTCCCCCCATATCACATCTTACAGGTGACACAAATGGAAACAAAACTGGTATCAGCCTTCACCACGTGCTACATATAAATAGCACAAACCGGACTGGGCAAAACAGATTGTGCATCATCAGTACTGTGAAGTCATCTCTTTATGGTTCCTCTACTAACTAGACCATATTTTTAGTCCTAATCTCAATCTGTTTGAATTAGCTCTGCTAAAGTGAACAGAATGATACAGGTCAGATCAATTATTAAGAAAAATTCAATTATGATGGTGCCATATGCAGCACTATAAAAAGAACGCAGCTGTACATATGGCTGACGAAAGCAACAGCAGTTAACGGCACAAATGTCCACAATGTTGTGATGTCCTTTAGTCCTTCAAGGTTTTCTACATGGGCCATGCTGAGGAGAAAATAGTGACTACCCTTGTCCTTTTTGAAAAACTGCACTAGCTTTCAAATGTTGCTCTCCACTACCCCCCAAAAAAACTATAAATCAGCTCCTCATGGAGGTAGCATGGAACACTGAGAATTTCTTGCTTGTGTCATGAAAGTTTCCACCAAAAATGAAGAAAAAAGTCAGATTTGCCCAATACTTCTTTAAACAAAAGAGCTGCCTTGTCTCCCTACAGACATTTGTGACTATGAGGCTCTAAATCCTTATGCCTGAGCAGTCCCTTAATTATGAGCAAAAGAGCACCTTGCATGGGCTAGGTCAAACCTGCAGGTTAAGTCAAATATGCATCATCATCGGAAGGGCTGGGACTTGAACATCTGAGCACACAAAGAAGGAAGCGGAATGGTGCATGGCCTGGTAATTCAACCCTTTCCCTATTTATTGGGGGCATATTTCTGCTCATCTCAAGCACAGCATTGAAGCAAAACCTGCTGAGTAATGCGTAAGTCCAGGTCTCTCATGAAAACTGAGAATCACAGAACATTAGGGGTTGGAAGGGATCTCAAAAGATCACCTAGTCTGACCCCACTGCTAGAGGAGGCTCACCTAGATCAGGTCACACACGTCCAGGTGGATTTTGAATGTTTCCAGAGAAGGAGACTGCACAACTTCTCTGGACAGCTTGTTCCAGTGCTCTGTCACCCTCACTGCAGAAAAAAAATTTTCCTTATGTTTACCCAAATCCTCCTATGATCCAGGTTGTACCCATTGCCCCTTGTCCTATCACCAGATGTCACTGAGAAGAGTCTGTTTCCGTCCTACCAACACTTGCCCTTTACATATTTATA
>NW_008580903.1:13309-27623 GCF_000691845.1 Merops nubicus | reverse complement strand
TTTACACAGAACCAGGACAACATGCTACTTCACAGAGTAGAGTTGTGGGTGGCTAAGGCGCAGGGTCTCTTTTCTGCTGTTTGAGAGTTGCCATCGTAGTGCCTGCTCAGATCTTCTGAATGTGTACTGAAATAGTGAGGGTCAAATCTTGCTTTTACTTTCAGCAACCTCTGTGCTTTATTATACAACCAAGTGGTATTGAGGTGACATTTATAGTTTAAAATCCTTATTTCTCCTTGTGTTTTAGCAAACATCCTGAGAAGGCTGCTGAATGAATAATGAAAGAGTTATTGTTTGAAAGCAGAGGGATATTCAGAAGGAGGCAAGTGACTGTAGAGCTTCTGATGTGATGTTGTGTCTAGGGCTGGAATAACATTTTCATTCTCAGCAGCATTTTTCAAATGCTTTTCATTTCACTAGCTGTCAGGAGGATATTTTTCATGCTTCTCCCTCTCAACACAGTTTTTTGGAAAGACTGGTAAAATTCCATTGAGTTATATATGAGAACTTAATATTGAAAATGTATTTTCACTAGCTAAGGAATTATTCAGAGCCCTCTCTCATTCTCAGATATTTCAGTATATTTTGTTTAGAATACTGTAAGGATTGGTTCTACAGAACTGGTCAACTTTTAATGAGATTGACATTAGTAGGAGTACACACAATATTTCAGGCTAAGTTTGTCATGGGCTTAGAATAACTTCTCATACTTTGCTTTTATTTCTGGAAATACATATTTTTATTATTAAAAAAAAAAAAAGGTGCTATTTCACATGCTTAAGAATATCTTATCCTCCTGCATATCACTGTGCTGTTTACATAGGAGAATGAACACCTAACATCCAGCATCAAATAGGCATGGCAAATTGAAAATGGACCACATTTTACAGATTCATTAAATACTAAACCTTTTTATAGCTTGCCATAGCAGTGGAATACATTTGTCCATTATCTACTTCTCCACTAACAGAGTGTTAATACTGTTTCAGTATTAGTAGGTTTTGTTGGCTTGGTTTTATTTCTAAATCTGCTTTCTAACACAGAGAAGAGTTGAACACTTGAATAATGCAGACCTATGAGGAACCTTCTATCTCTACCAGCTCCAAGTAGATTTTCTCCTAAACCAGGCTTTATGTCAGAAAGAAAAAAAATGCAGCATGTAAGCTGGGACTGTTGCATCTATCTCCAACCCATAACTGTCTATCCCACTTGTGGAAGATGCCATCACAGGAACAGAAGAGCTGAATTGCTCTTCAGTGTTTTCCTGAACTTACAGGATTAAGCTAATGCTGAATGCAAGTTTCTTTAACACGTTTGTCTTGATTAAGAAATAGGTTTTCATTCATGCCCTTGCCATAAGGACAGCAGCCTCTGATTACAGGCTGGGGCAGATATATGAGATGAAAGATGCTTTGGTTTATCTACAGGCAAATATGTGTCAACACTGTTAATGTAAATTGGCATAAGTCCATACAGGTCATCAGTAGAGGGTCTAAAAAAATCCCAAAACCAAATAGAAGTCATAAAACGAAACCAAATTGAAAAGCTATGAACTTTTTGTGTCATCCATAAGCTTACAGCTCTTTAAAACCAGATCACTCAATTATAGTCAATGATGATTAAAGAAAAAAGAAAAAAAATTGTTTGAAACCTATTTGATTTATAGAATCTTTTTATTATTATTATTATCACCACTGTGTAAGCTGCCATCTGATAAAAATCTATTGTCTTTGTCTATTACAAGAAAAAAATATTTTTTTTTGCAAACTGTTGCCATCAGACACTGTGGAAAACCCAGGAGACTAACTGCTCAAAAGAAAACAATTTTAAATCATCTTACTCTGAAGACTGATAGTGAAGCTATGAGCTATGATTATGATTATAAATTACTGATAATTATTACATTTTCAGCACTTATCTCATAGATACTTTAAACCAGATAATCATTTAAAAAAGAAAGATTTGGGTTTAGTCATATATCTCTGCAACATTATCTTGGCTTTCTTTTTCTAGACTTTTATCTCTGTTCAAGAACAACTTTCATATGCATACAAAAATGAAAGGGCACACTGCATGGCAATAGAAAGCTCAAGGCTTAATTTTCACTAGAGTTATACTAGAAATACCCTAACCAAAACTTGATTGTCTAATTGTAAATGCATTTTGGGGGAAAGCTTGTTGAAAGCAAAGGGAAGAGAACACAATTACAGGGTAAGGATACAGAGTAAAGACTCCCAGTCTCTCAAATGGAGTTGTTCAGCCTTTACAACTTTGTTGAGTTTGCTATTTGAGAGAGAAGTGTTGCCATTAAATAAATGTATGTATGTGTATGTATAAAAAAATTAGAAACTGATAAAGATGTAATAACATTGATACATTAGGGCAGTTTGAAACCTAAAACTTTACTAAATTCATTCATTAAACAACACGCTTCCTGTTAATGTTTGTTTATCATACCTTATGATGATCACCATTATGAACATGAACAAAAAGCCTTTAGTCTTTAAGACTAAAGTAAGACTTTGAGACTTACTTCTTAAATTAGATCCAAGTATACAGTACTGTGGAGCTGATATTGTTTACTTTTATTTGGCTGTGGTGCTTGTTGGTTTATTGAGCTGATGGCAATGAGGATTCCAAACTCTTTAAGGCAAGTTGCAGATGAAGTTGTCTTACATTCTTTCTTCTCTATGCTTTTTCTCTGATGCACAATATTTGTATGCAATTAACCAGGCTGCCTTTGAAAAGGGAGAGTCTCCTTCTATTGCTGCATTACATCGCTTTTGGTTTGTTTGGCAAGATGTTGCTCCAGACACAGCCTGACCTGCAGTGGAACAGTAGATCTCAGCATACATGGGCTTTCCTGAGATTTTCCTAAGATAATAAAATGCCAGGGGAGTGGAGGCACTCATCAGGAGCTGGCAGCTCTCACAGGAGAGGCAGACAAGGCACAAGCATTGCCAGGGCTATGGCAACTATCCCCATGCCTATAAAGAAGCCCCTGGGCAGTGCAGTGACCAGGAGAGCTGCAAACAGAAGGAAAACAGTGTCATACATCAGCCAGACTGCAGTGTGGCAGCCAGAGCATGACGTAGAAATGCACACAAGAAGGGTGTTGAAGCTCTGCTAGATCAAAAGGTAAGTTCAATTGGTGGTTATCATCCTCTCAGAAGGAGCTTAGCTATGAAAGCCATTCTTTACACTTACCAGAATGGATGTGAGAACCCAGACAGAGTTCCCACGAGAACAAGCAGCCATCTAGGTCTCAGGCTGCAGGGAGTGCCAGAGCCCTTCAATGGCAGCGGGTGGCAGTAATGAGAAGAGCTGTGTGCTTTGGGACCAGGTGGAGGATCTGCTCAGCCAGCTGACTGAGCTCTAGGAGGCAGCAGAAAAGTTAAGGAGCATCAGGGAGGCTGAGCAAGAGAGAGACTGGCAGAGTCAAGCTCTGCCCTCCCTGAGACAGACAAAGGAACACCCACCAGAAAATACCCAAGATCAAGAGGACCCTGTAGTCTTCCCCTGATAGGCTGAAGGCAGCAGCCTAAATGAAAGAAATTAATGGAGGAAAGCTCATGCTCAGGGCAGCAAGCAAACTTCCTCCTTGCCCATCTTGCCCTTCAGGTTCCTCTATACAACAGGTATGAGGCTCTGGATGTGAAAGACCAGTCAATGGAGGAGATGAATGATAGTCCATCAAAACCAGAGCTGTCTCCACCTAGGATACTACCCCTGGTATTGTGACCACCTCCAAAAACAAGAAAAGAAAGGTTATAGTTATAGGCAACCCTTCTAGAGAACACCAGAAGGTCCAATATGCTGAGCAGACTGTCCTCATAGGGAAGTCTGCTGCCTCCCTGGGGCCTGGGTTAAAGACATCACTAAGAAACTTCCTAGCTTGTTGCAGTCCTCAAACAATTTCCTGCTACTGATCTTCCATGTGGGTGGAGATGAAGCTGCAATGCACAGTTTAAGGGAAATCAAGAGACTTCAGTCTAAGGATGGTTGGTGATGGAATCTGGGACACAGGTTATTTTTTTCTCTCTCCTTCCAGCTGTGAGCACTGACACTGGAAGAAAGAGGCCCAGTCTAACAATACATGGCTCTATGGCTGGAGACACAACCATAGTTTTGGATTTTTCAACAATAGGATGGCTAACATGACACCAGGCTTGCTGATGTCAGATGGGATTCACCTTTCCCAAAGGATCAAGAGAGCTTATGCTCAGAAGATTGTATGGGTCATTGGCAAGGCTTTAAACTAAATTGGAAGGGGGATAATATCAGGCTTGTCTGTGACAAGGTGTGGGTTGACATGGCATGGCTAGAGGATGTGGTGCTAGCAAGGGCCCTCAGCGTATTGCTCTGAGATGTGCTGGGGATGCTGCAGCACACCTGAAGACCTATGGAGATGAGCCAGGGGCTCCTCAGGTAATAGGAGGAGTTCCTCTAAGAAGGTGACATGGCTGACAGCCCAGCCGAAATACCTCTACACTACTGCATGCAGAATGGGCAACAAACAGGAGGAGCTGGAAGCCACCATACTGCTAGAAAGCTATGACCTGGTTGCCAATACTGAAACTTGGTGGGACAAATCCCATGACTGGGGTGTGTTTATCAATGCCTACAGGCTGTTCAGTAGGGACAGAGGAAGAAGGAGGGGCTGAGGCAAGGAGCCTCTATGTCAAGAAATGGGTAGAGTGTGAAGAGCTGTCTCTGGAGAATAGCCACAAGCAGGCCAAAAGCTTATGGGTAAAAATTAGAAACTGTGGCAACAAGGGGAATCTTGTGCTTGGTGTCTACTATAGGTTGCCTGATCAAGGAGAGCCTACTGATGAAGCTTTCTTCCTGCAGACACAGGGGGCTTCACACTCACAGGCTCTCGTGCTGCTAAGGGACTTCAAACACACTGACATCTGCTGGAAAAGTAGCACTGCAAGCTGTAGGCAAACCAGTGCATGGAGACCAACTTCTTAAAGCCAGGTAATAGACAGCCTTACCTGAGGGGATGCACTCTGGGACCTGATGTTCACCAACGCAAGTGAGCTAATCAGTGTCATCAAGATTGGAGGCAGCGTGGGCTGGAGTGATTATGCACTGGTGGATTTTACAGTCCCGAGGGATATGTGTCAGGTGAAGAGCAAAGTCAGGACCCCAAATTTCAGGACAGTAAACTTGTCAAAGTTTAGGTCTGGGCAGGTCACTAGACAAATGACAGGTTGCTCTCTACCAGCTCAATGCCCTTCCCAAAGGGGAAGAGAAAGGGAATAAGGGAGAGAGACTTATGGATTGGAAATGAAAAATAAAACAGCCTTAAGGAAAATAATAACAATAAATGGAATATATACAAATATATACAAAATCAATATCGAACCAAACCTCCCTGGTAGCAATTACACCACTGGCACCACTGATGCTGTGCAGCAGACACTGAGGAAGTCCCAGACCGGACTCAGTGGCAGATGGGAACCAGATTCAGGAGCTGAGTGGTGCAGTCAGCATGCCAGGTGGACAGGATGTCATTCACAGGGACCTATCAGCTAAAGAATTTGGTCCATGTGAACCTCATGAGGTTCAACAAGGCCAAGCAAGGTCCTGCACGTGGAGTGGTGTAATCTTTGGTATCAAAACAGGCTGGGGGGTGAAGGGATTGAGAGCAGCCCTTGCAGAAAAGCATCTGTGGGTGTTGGTAGGTTAACGGCTGGATGTGAACCTGTGATATGTGCTTGCAGCCCAGAAGGCCAACCATATCCTGGGCTGCATAAAGAGAAGTGTGGTCAGCAGGTAAAGGCAAGAGATTCTGTCATTCTACTCCACTCTGCGGAGACCTCACCTGGAGTACTGTGTCCAGTTCTGGAGCCCTCAACACAAAAAGCACATGGGCATGTTGGAGCAGGCCCAAAGGAGGCCACAAAAATGATCAGGGGATGGAACATCTCTCCAATGAAGACTAAGCTAAGAGCGTTGGGGTTGTTCAGCACAGAGAAAAGAAGGCTCCGGGTAGACCTCATTTCAGCCTTTCACTGCTTAAAGGGGGCTTTTAAGAAAGACGGAGACAATATTTTTAGCAGGGTCTGTTGTGATAAGACAAAGTGTAATGGTTTTAAACTATAGGAGGAAAGATTTAAACTAAATGTAAGGAAGACATTTTTTATGGTGAGGTTGGCTAAACACTGTAACAGGTTGCCCAGAGAGGTGATAGTTCCCCCATCTCTGGAAACATTCAAGGTAAGTTTGGATGGGCCTCTAGGTAATGGGATCTTGTTGCAAATGTCCCTGATCACTGCAAGAGGGTTCAAGTAGATGACATTTAAAGGTCCCTTCCATACCAAAACCATTCAAAGACTGTATGATTCTATGTTCTGCTTATTTGCAATCCTTTAGGCTTATCTTTTTACTTAGATGCTTGCTACACCAGGCCAGGGGAGGCCGGGGCCGGGGGGTGCAGCCGCGGGGGCCGCCCGGAGCCCCTGCCCGGAGCTCTGCCCTTTGTCCTGTTGGGGAGGGGCTGTTGTACCTGCTGTCGCTGCTGCTGTTCGCTGTCCCCTCTTCACTCCTGTAGGAAATTCTCCTTATCTCAGCCCACGGGGTTTGGGTTTTTCTCCCTTTCCTCCCTCCCGTGCGGGGGTGGGGGGTGAGCGAGCAGCCCCACAGTGCACGGATCCCACCTCCACCTGAACCAGCACAGTTGTGTAAAGGAGAATTAATGGCTACAAAGTCATAACTAGAACCTTCGATTTTAGACTCCTTCAATAGGACATGAAAGTATGTTTTCCTGATGTGACTGCTCACTTGTTTATTCTTGCAAGCGGAGTTGCTCTGCATATGTGACAGGAAAAACTCAATATGCATTCTGCAAAAAATATCAATAAAAATGGATTCTAAATCTTTGTATTGCTTCCTGTTAGGAAGCAATACAAATATTTTGAACTATTGATACATGCATTTCCACTACTTACTCAAGAGGCTGCAGTCAATGTACATCAGAAATGTTTCCCCAGTGTATTGGTCTTAAAATTTGCCAATAATTCAGGCAATTTTTTTTTTTAAATATTTTACAAACTCTTTGAAAAATCTTGGAATTTGTTACTGAGTTTTTCCTATATTAGTTTTGATCAAGGTGTCATTTGTAGTCATTTATTTGGCATTTTAAGAGTATTGTTCTTGCAGCCAGATGTAGGAAGGGACCCTGGAGACATTACGAACTTCTCTGTCTGTGCATCATGCTCAGTTTAAGAGTTTAGGCAGTAATGCTCACTAGACAAAGTAAAAGCCAATCTATTCCCTCTGGGAAGGAGAAGAAAAGAGGCAGGTGCCTTCTCAGTGTTCAGGGAAGCTGTTGATTGCCTAAAACTGTATTAGGAATATGGCAACACGATACTCCACAGCCAGTCTGCAGACTAGAAGGATATACAAATCAGCCAGGAGAAAACTGAGAAAAAAAGGTACATCTAACTCCATTCCTTACCTTGATTAAGAAGCCTTACGGAAGGTGCTTCTGTGAAAAAGGATTCATAAACATATTCCTGTCTGCAGTTAGACATGATAATTTATTATTTGAGCACTAAATATGCTTTCTGCATGCAGTGTCTGATACTATAGAACCTCTTGCAAAATAATTTACCTGTTTGATACTAAGATTCCTAGATTCTGCTTTTTTCTAAGCTTGAAAAGACCAAACCTGTTGCATCCCTTGAAAACTGTGAGAAATAGACTGATTTAATTAGGAGTGCTTTGTAATCCTTCTATTAAGCTGAAGCTACTATCCAGCCAGGAACAAGTGTAACATATCAAATATTGCCACACAGCTAAATGTACCATGTAGCCATAACTGTTAAGGGTGTCCTGTCAATGAAGATATCTAGGGTTGTTGATCTTACTTGCCAGGAGCATTTATTTATTTATTTTCAGGAAGAAGAAAGGACAAAAGCAATCCTTGAAGTGATAAAGGGAGTTCTAGGTAATAATCTGGAAAAAGAAAAGGGTCATTACCTCTAAGCTATAAACTCATCTGCTCCTTCACTGCCTGTCCTTATTCTAATTTAATTTCTTTTTTTTTTAAGCCCCCTTCTACAAAACTGATTTGCATATTTGACCAGAAAACAAACCCTCAAAAACTATAGATTCTGTCAGAGAAGAGGTAAAATTGAGTTCTCACTTCCTGGATGAGGGCTGTAATCTTTACAGGCAATGATGCATGTTTATTCATATTTTGGACATTTTTGAATTAAATTACTGCGATGAATTAACCTACTATCATAGTACTATTGTAATCACAATGACAAAAGGTAATGTGGTGTTTGTAGAGGGTGTTGCTATGTTTTACTTAAGTAGTACAGATGGAAAAAATAAAACCAGCTTTGCAACTCCTCTGTATTCTTTAAAAGAAGGAGCAAACTTCAAAGCTAAATACAGACAGAGAAAAACTCCTCTGAGTTTAATTAGTTGAACATTGGCTAGGCCAAATGGAAAAAAAAGATATTGCTCTCCTATGCAACAGAGGTGATGTTAGTAGGGAGTGAGGCAATAATAAGATGAACTTCTTAAATGCTTTTTTTCATTCATAATGAGCTATCTAAAGCTATGCTTGTATAATCAGAATCGGGATTCTGAGTTCCTGGATTATATTGTCCACATACTAGAATACACTTTTTGTGCAGTGTACAGCTCTGATAGCTTTTTATCCTTATTAGTCAATTGTAGCAACCATATCTTACTTTTCAGCTATAGGGAACTCCATTTTTGTTATAGTCTTTAAGACAATGACAATTTTCATCCCATGTCACTCTGATTTTTATAGCTGTAGCAGTAGATTGTTGTGCCAATGAGAGAAAAATACAAGACGGTGTTTCTCTGGTTGTGATATGAATCTTTTGGACTTGAAGTAAACTGCACTTTTAATACAATCCACAAAGATATAACACATACTGTACAAAACCAAAGAATTAAGAGAAAAATTTATAACTGATCATACCACAACCATTATCATGTTTCAAATTGTCTTAATATTATTGCTTTCCAGTTATCTGCTTTATTTAATATCTATATTTTTAATATATTTTCAATCTTGAGACTACATATTGCTTTTTAAAGTCTTGCTTATGTTTCTAACCTTCTCTAGGTCACTTTGCTTTATATCTTTTCTCAATGGTGTTTTCAACACATTCCAATTTGGTATCATCTGCAAATTTAATTAATGTGCTGTTTACCTCATCTTCCAGATAAATTACAGATACATATTCTCAGTTTAACAGTCAAACACCATCTGTAGACTCACTCTCTCTCTCAGGCACACCCTGCACTTGCCCTTCTACACATGTATATATTCCAGTCCATCTGGATTCCTTTAAACAAAACTCATGCTCATGCATTGGGATAGCACTATCAGTTCCATTCCCTTCATGTACCATTCCAGGTGTGCATTATTAAAGCTTTTCAAGAGATCTGCTAATTAGAGATTCTTGTCCATGACACCTATACTGTAGCTGAGATGAAAATAAACATTTAGGGGAATATTTCCCAAACCAGTTTTTAAAATTCCAGTATAGAAAATGGAATTCAAAGTACCCTAGATTTTGATTATTCAGGTCTTGGATTCTCATGTCCAAACTACCAAATATGATTTGGGCCACCTTATTATGTATACTGGAAATACTGAACAACTGAAGTTCGTGCCAAATCTTGAATAGGCAACCTTGTGGGTCAGGATGAGGCAATTTTGGATACACAGCATGTAAACAGCATTCAACTTAGTAATATCACTGGGATACAATTTCTGACACATCAAGGCTGCCTTTATAATAATTGTACAGAACTGGCAACATTAGGGTATTATTCCATTCTCTCATTGTAAATGGATATTTTAAAATGGGGAGACTTGTTCTTGAAAATGGTTATAGTCAGTTATGTAGATACAGGCATTACCTACAGTCCAGTCTACACTCTGGGCTTTGGAGAACATAAAAATGTTGCATATAAGTGAACTATAATTAATATGTGTTGCTAACCAGATAAAAATTATGTAGCACAAGACATAAAAATAAAAAGACAAAAAATATTTAATTACCATGCAAGTTGTCTCAATTTTAAATCCACTACAACAGAAGAGGAGTACAGATTGAATAAAACATAAGCTGTTCTTAGGAAATGTTGATCTAAATAATGTCCAGCTGATATCTACATTATTTTCCTTAGCATAGTTAAGGCAAATAGCACATTTTTTAGGTGGCAACTCAAAAGCCTGAGTGATGAGTGCATCCCTATGAAGCTTCTGAATAGGCTGCTGAAGCTCAGAAGGTTCCAGTAAGTTCACATCCTTCATCTCCATTTTTAAAGTGTCAGTAATCTGAGACATGTAACTCCTTACTGGGAAGCATTTCCTAACGTCCTTCGTTAACTTGATAGTATTAATAAAAGGGAATAAAATGGAGGATCCAGCAAAACCTTTAAAATTATGAGTTTTTGTCACACTTTATATGTATCGAGAGGCAAAACACAGATCACAATGGCAGCTGAAACACTGCTGAGGAAAAAGATTTTGCAAGGAAAGAACAGTCTTAAATATAAATTAAAACATTAGATTATCAGACCACTAGGTGCTATAGTTATCTGAGGAGCCACCAACTTATTTTAGAGCTTGGCACATCTTTGTTGCTTACAGAAATATACTAATTATGCAGGAATCAAAAAAAAAAAATATTTGGCATGCATCAACAACCATTTATTCTGGAAGAAATGCTTAAGGCTATGTGTAGGATTTTCATTTCTCTTACTGCATGTGTGTTACTTATATTTGAGATAAATTCTCACTTATTTCTCTCAAAACTGTGAAATATTTTATCTTCTTGTTAATTTCTTAATCTTTTTCAATAGCAGTGTACTAAATACTTCACCTGTTCTATGTTTACATTCCCATGGGAAAACAAGTCACTGGTATTCAGAAAATACTACAAATAATTTGGTTAGAACTTATTTTAGTTTTCAAGAGTTCATGTATTCCAGAGGAAAAGCACATTTTTCCAGCAATGGTTTGTTTTATTTTTTGTCACAGAAATAGCAGATTGTATAATGTAGCTCTTTTCTACTGAAGAAAAAATGCTAAGTTTAAATTGTCTATATTGACAAAGAGTAACAATACATTGGAAATCAGACAAACTGTGGGCATCTGTGAGAAGGGTGGTAATATAACACACCTGCCCTAATGCCCTGTATCTGGGAAGAGTTACAGACTATCATTTAGAGAGAATGTGCATTGCATGCTGTTAAAATAAAGTATTGAAATACAGTTTTAACGATAGCAACCACAAAAACACTTAGCATGTTCACTCAAACACAAATATTTAATCCTCTGAATTCTTTAAATCTCTGGTCTCCTTTGGGAATGAAATAACTGCAGGGCTCAATTTGTACTGGTAGCTTAATGATGAAAGATGAAAAATTCTTTGCCTATGCATCTGATTTTTGTATGCCTTGTTTTACTGCAAATCCTATTAAAATAAACTCTAGTTTTAGTTGCTGGGAGTAATTGGATCCAATACTTCACAACTGCAAATAACATTAGCTCTTGTTTTGAAGGCTCATTGCTGTAAGGGAACTGACAGAGAAAAAAAAAAAAAAAAAAAAAAAAAGAAGTAGTACTCCATTGTGTGAAGGCATGCAAGCAAAAAGAAACTTGCCATCTGGGTGTAGCTTTCTATTATTTGAGAATATTTAACCTCCAAATGAACTTCATTATCATAAAAGTGACTTTGCCACTCAGTTTGGGCATTTGTCTTAGAAATGACCACCTAATATGATATACAAGTCCTCTAAAACATTTAATTCTGCATTGAGTGTACACAGGAATTATGAAAATGGCTTGCAGATTGGAAATTCTCAGATGTGGTCTGTCTAGCCTGTAGTCAGAATAAAAACATTTTTACCACAGTCATCTTTTGTAGTAAAACATCAATAAACATAGTTCTTAAGTATGGCTTTTTCTACTGCAAATGCTGTATTTTATTTAGTCTACTAAAAAATATAAAGTAACTTTAAAATAAAAATACTAAAGTTTTGTGGGAGAAAACTGAGCTGAAATACTGTAAGACCTATATGTTTCACTGACACAAAACCACCATATAAATCTTTCATATAAATCTTCCATATACAGCTGCAATTTGGTGAAATATGCAGTTTTCTGTTTTCCATTACTATATACAGTATAAATTCTTTCTGCTGGAAGACAGATTGTGACAAATTTGCAAACAGCATCTGTATTCATACTTTTGAAACACTAATTTATCTGGCAATAAAAACTTTGATTTCCCAAAAGGAGTGCCAGGCCTCAGAACTAATGCCTGTTTTTGAGACTTAACTGAGTTTTCAGCGTTAGTCATTTCTTTATGAGTTACAGTGCTCCTATGGAAAAATATACAACTTAACAGCAAGTACAGAGAATTAAAAGGGTCACACAAAACATAAATCTGTATGCCTAGTTTATGTGTGTGTATAATTTATATAAACAGAGTTCTGACTAGGTACACTTCCCATTGTGGAAAACGTTTTGTTAACAGCACTACCCAAAAAGAAAAACAAGGAATATCTGTAGAGTATTCCATATACATTCATTACTTAACTGGAAAATTATTTTTATATCATGGTAAGAAATTTTAATCAGAAAGCATACCTATGCTACTCCTAAATACAGTTAAAGTCTACTTTTATTTGTTATCTATATCTTTTCATACTAAACATAACCCCACAAATGCACCTTTCACTACTATTAGTAGAGAAGTACTTTAGATACAGCATTGCAAGGTCCTTAAGTCTACCAGTTGGTGGAAGCATGTGACGCATGTGAAGATTGTGTGTATTGCAATATGTTAGAAATAATTCTCTTATAACCATTGTTTAAACCAGAACAAGGAAATTTATCAAGCTTTCACTTAGAAACCTCATAATGGAAATTACTGCTAAATATTAAAAAAAAAAAATACAAAAAAACCAAAGATAAAATAAACAATCATAAAAGATTATGTTTCCACTGTGATAGCCACCAAATAATTGCCAATAAGGTTTATAACACCTCCAGAAAGCAACACACCCATATTCTGGGTGCAAGTGTAGACTTTATCTATATTATTAAAATGGTTTCCCTAAATCAGCTCTTTGCTTAATTCCCCACTTTGGCTATTTTAGGTTAGGTGTGAAATACAGAAAATTCTCAAAGAATGAATAACTTTTTTTTTTTTTACTAAAATATACTGTAAACAAGACATGACCCACCAGACACAAACAGAAAGGCTTGCGGTGACTTTAGTAACTTTAACTATTTTTAAGAAAGCAAGAGTTGTACAAAAGATTTTCATCTGGGACAACAGTTGCAGAAGGCAAGGAACTATGGGGTGTTATGGAGAAGGTGTAAACATAGGTGCTGTGCAGAATTTAAAAAAAATAAAAATGCAGGGGAGAAAGGTATCAGCCAATATTATAGTAGGAAACAGTCCAAGAAAATGGTGAGAGATATGAAGGAGTGATTTTCCTCTACTTTGAATGACATCTAAAAAAAAATTAAATATTTCCTTCTCTCCAGTTCTCTTTAGAATACAGATCAGCGGATCTGCAACACAAGAAAGCAAGTACACAAGAGACTCTCAGCTGAACATTCACCTTTGTCTATAAGAGGAAATTTTAAATTTTGTGGTTTTTTTTTTATTATTGTAATTATGAAATTACTACTGCTACACATATAGAAGTCTAAGAAACATATTTAGCCAAATATTCTGGTTATACATACATCAATATGAATACTGATGTTTATATATATGTATATACATAAATATATTATCTACATGGCAGATACTCTATAATAATTTCTTCACACAGAAGCCAATGTGTGTACCATGCTCTTTTTATGACATGGGAACCTGTTCTGCCGATGACCAGGCCCAACAAAAATTACAGCACCAGCAGGAAGATGAACAAATACACAGACTGTATCGTATACAAAAACATTATCATATGAATGACCGCCAGAGGTACAAACAGGTCAAACAGCTCGTACATGATCGATGCCACCCTCAACGATCCCACAAATGATATGACCCAACCCACAACAGGTGGTACAAACAGCGAACTGAGGTTTCCCACAGTTGGTGTGGGAAACAGCCAAACCAGTAAGTTTAATGCATAAAAGAAAGGTGCCCACATGGCGACTCTCACCCAATCGGCCCACGTTCGCAAAGGTCTAAACAGACTGGGACTCAGCTCCAGGGAGAGTCAGGAGGTCTGCCCTGAACCAGGAAGCTCTGTGGAGTGCACTCCTGACTCCCTGCACGTG